>NW_026263233.1:0-300000 GCF_947179515.1 Apodemus sylvaticus
ATCCCGCATCGTGCGAAATTATGTTGTTTTTCCTAAATAACACGTTGTAACTCGAAAAGCTTTGGTGTTGTGTGTATATCTAAGCACGTAGCCTCAAAGGAGAATGCACAGGAGAGTTTTCTCTCGAAAGAATATGCAAGAATACCACGTTATAAGGAAATACAGTGTTGCAGAGTAAAGGCAAATATTTACGTAATGGAAACACTTAAACTTTATGAGAAGAAATAACGCTTCGTAAAAAAATTAGCTTGTATCTCCTAAACAACACGATGTAACTCGAAAAGATTTGATGTGGTGTGTACGTCTAAATGTGTAGCCTCCAAAGAGATCCCACAGGAGTATTTTCTTTCGTCAAAATTTGTCAGAAAACCACGTTTTAAGGAAATCCCGCATCGTGCTAAATTATCTTGTTTTTCCTAAACAACACATTGTAACTCGAAAAGCTTTGGTGTTGCGTGTATGTCAAAGCATGTAGCCTCAAAAGAGAACGCACAGGAGAGTTTTCTCTCGAAAGAATATGTAAGAATACCACGTTATAAGGAAATACAGTGTTGCAGAGTAAAGACAAATACGTACTTATTGGAAACACTTAAACTTTACGAGAAGAAATAAGGCATCGTACAAAATTAGTATGTATCTCCTAAACATCACGTTATAACTCGAAAAGATTTGGTGTGGTGTGTACGTCTAAACGTGTAGCCTCAAACGAGAACCCACAGGAGAATTTTCGTTCATCAAAATTTGTCAGAAAACCACGTTTTAAGGAAATCCTGCATCGTGCGAAATTATCTTGTTTTTCCTAAGCAACACGTTGTAACGCGAAAACCTTTGGTGTTGCGTGTATGTCTAAGCGTGTAGCCTCAAAAGAGAATGCAAAGGAGAGTTTTTTTCTCGAAAGAATATATAAGAATACCACGTTATTAGGAAATACAGTGTTGCAGAGTAAAGACAAATATTTACGTATTGGAAAAACTTTACGAGAAGAAATAACGCATCTTACAAAATTAGCTTGTATCTCCTAAACAACACGTTGTAACTTAAAAAGATTTGGTGTGGCGTGTACGTCTAATCGTGTAGCCTCAAAAGAGAAACCATAGGAGAATTTTCTTTGGTCAAAATTTGTCAGAAAACCACGTATGAAGGAAATACCGCATCATGCGAAATTATCTTGTTTTTCCTAAACAAAACGTTTTAACTCGAAAAGCTTTGGTGTTGCGTGTATGTCTAAGCGTGTAGCCCCAAAAGAGAACGCACAGGAGAGTTTTCTCTCGAAAGAATATGTAAGAATACCACGTTGTAAGGAAATACAGTGTTGCAGAGTAAAGGAAAATACATATGTATTGGAAACGCAACATCAAAGCTTTTCGAGTTACAACGTGTTGTTTAGGAAAAGCAAGATAATTTCGCACGATGAGTGATTTCCTTAAAACATGGTTTTCTGAGAAATATTAACGAAAAAAAATTCTCCTGTGGGTTATCTTTTGAGGCTACACGTTTAGACGTGCACGCCACACCAAATCTTTTCGAGTTACAAACTGTTGTTTAGGAGATACAAGCTAATTTTTTATGATGCTTTATTTCTTCTTGTAAGGTGTTTCCAATAGGTACGTATTTGCCTTTAGTCTGCAACACTGTATTTCCTTATAACGTGGTATTCTTACATATTCTTTCGAGAGAAAACTTTCCTGTGCGTCCTCTTTTGAGGCTACACGCTTAGACATACACGCAATACCAAAGATTTTCGCGTTACAACGTGTTGTTTAGGAAAAACAAGATAATTTCGCACGAAGAGGGATTTCCTTAATACGTGATTTTCTGACAAATTTTGACCAAAGAAAATTCTCCTATGGGTTCTCATTTGAGACTACACGTTTAGACGTACAGGCCACACCAAATCTTTTTAAGTTACAACATGTTGTTTAGGAGATACAAGCTAATTTTTTTACGATGCATTATTTCTTCTCGTAAAGTTTAAGTTTTTCCAATAAGTATGTATTTGCCTCTACTCTGCAACACTGTATTTCCTTATAACGTGGTATTCTTACATATTATTTCAAGAGAAAACTCTCCTGTGCGTTCTCGGATTTCCTTAAACCGTTGTGTTCTGACAAATTTTGAAGAAAGAAAATTCTCCTGTGGGTTCTCTTATGATGCTACACGTTTAGACATGCACGCCACACCAAATCCTTTCGAGTTACCACGTGTTGTTTAGGAGATACAGGCTAATTTTGTACGATGTGTTATTTCTTCTAGTAAATTGTTTCCAATACGTACGTATTTGTCTTTCTCTGCAACACTGTATTTCCTTATAACGTGGTATTCTTACATATTCTTTCGAGGGAAAACTCTCCTGAGCGTTCTCTTTTGAGGCTACATGTTTAGACATACAAGCAACACCAAAGCTTTTCGAGTTACAACGTGTTGTTTAGGAAAAACTAGATAATTTCGCACGATGCGAGATTTCCATAAACGTGGTTTTGTGAAAAATTTGACAATAGAAAGTTCTCCTGTGGGTTCTCTTTTGAGGCTACATGTTTAGACGTACACGCCACACCAAATCTGTTCGAGTTACAACGTGTTGTTTAGGAGATACAAGCTAATATTTTACAATGTGTTAATTCTTCTCATAAAGTGTTTCCAATACGTACGTATTTGTCTTTACTCTGCAACATTGTATTTCCTTATAACGTGGTATTCTTACATATTCTTTCGATAGAAAACTGTCCTGTGCGTTCCCTTTTGTGGCTACACACTTAGACATACAGGCAACACCAAAGCTATTCAAGTTACAACATGTAGTTTAGGAAAAATTTCGTACGATGCATTATTTCTTCTCGTAAATTGTTTCCAATACGTACTTATTTGTCTTTACTCTGCAACACTGTATTTCCTTATAACGTGGTATTCTTACATATTCTTTTGAGAGAAAACTCTCCTGTGCATTCTCTTTTGAGGCTACACGCTTAGACAAACACGCAACACCAAAGCTTTTCGAGTTACAACGTGTTGTTTAGGAAAAACAAGATAATTTCACACGATGTGAGATTTCCTTAAAACGTGGTTTCTGACAAATTTTGATGAAAGAAAATTCTCCTGTGGGTTCACTTTGGAGGCTACACGTTTAGACGTACGAGCCACACCAAATCTTTTCGAGTTACAACGTGCTGTTTAGGAAAAACAAGATAATTTCTCAGGACGCGAGATTTCCATAAAACGTGGTTTTCTGAAAAAATTTTGACGTAAGAAAGTTCTCCTGTGGGTTCTCTTATGAGGCTACACGATTACACGTACACGCCGCACCAAATTCTTTCGAGTTACAAGGTGTTGTTTAGGAGATACAAGCTAATTTTGTACCATGCGTTATTTCTTCTCATAAAGTATTTACAATACGTACCTATTTATCTTTAATCTGCAACACTTTATTTCCTTATAACGTGGTATTCTTACATATTCTTTCTTTTTTTTTCTTTTTTTTTCTTTTTCTTTTTTTTTTTAGGCTTGATACAATTTATTTGCTTTTCTTTAGAATTTTTTTTTATTGTTATTTTTTTTATTCGTACGATGCGGGATTTCCTTAAGACGTGGTTTTCTGACAAGTTCTAAGGAAAGAAAATTCTCCTGTGGGTTCTCTTATGAGGCTAAGCATTTAGACCTACACGCCACACCAAATCCTTTCGAGTTACAAGGTGTTGTTTAGGAGATAGAAGCTAATTTTGTAACATGCATTAATTCTTCTCATAAAGTATTTACAATCTGTACCTATTTATATTTACTCTGCAACACTGTATTTACTTATAACGTGGTATTCTTACATATTCTTTCGAGAGAAAACTCTCCTCTGCATTCTCTTTTGAGGCTACACGCGTAGACATACACGCCACACCAAAGCTTTTCGTGTTACAACATTTTGTTTGTGAAAAACAAGATAATTTCGCAGGATGCGAGATTTCCTTAAAACGTGGTTTCTGACAAATTTTGATGAAAGAAAATTCTCCTGTGGGTTCTCTTTTGAGGCTACACGAAGAAATAATGCATCGTTCAAAATTAGCTTGTATCTCCTAAACAACACGTTGTAACTCAAAAAGATTTGGTGTGGCGTGTACATCTAAACGTGTAGCCTCAAAAGAGAACCCACAGGAGAGTTTTCTCTCGAGAGAACATGTAAGAATACCACGTTATAAGGAAATACAGTGTTGCAGAATAAAGACAAATATGTACACATTGTAAACACTTTACGAGAAGAAATAACGCATCATACAAAATTAGCTTGTATCTCCTAAACAACACGTTGTAACTCGAAAAGATTTGGTGTGGCATGTACGTCTAAATGTGTAGCCTCAAAAGAGAACCCACAGGAGAATTTTTGTTCGTCAAAATATGTCAGAAAACCACGTTTTAAGGAAATCCCGCATCGTGTGAAATTATCTTGTTTTTCTTAAACAACACGTTGTAACTTGAAAAGATTTGGTGTTGCGTGTATGTCTAAGCATGTAGCCTCAAAAGCGAATGCACAGGAGAGTTTTCTCTCGAAGAAGATGTAAGAATACCACGTTCTAGGAAATACAGTGTTGTAGACTAAAGACAAATACGTACGTATTGGAAACACTTTTAGAGATGAAATAATGCATCGTTCAAAATTAGCTTGTATCTCCTTAACAACACGTTGTAACTCGAAATGATTTGGTGTGGCGTGTACGACTAAACGTGTAGTCTCAAAAGAGAACCCAAAGGAGAATTTTCTTTCTTCAAAATGTTTCAGAAATCACGTTTTTAGGAAATCCCGCATTGTGCGAAATTATCTTGATTTTCCTAAACAACACGTTGTAACTCGAAAAGCTTTGGTGTTACGTGTATGTCTAAGCGTGTAGTCTCAAAAGAGAACGCAGAGGAGAGTTATCTCTCGAAAGAATATGTAAGAATACCACGTTATAAGGAAATACAGTATTGCGGAATAAAGACAAATACGTATGTATTGGAAACACTTTACGAGAAGAAATAAAACATCGTTCAATATTAGTTTGTATCTCCTAAACAACACGTTGTAACTCGAAAAGATTTGGTGTGGCGTGTATGTCTAAGCGTGTAGCCTCAAAAGAGAATGCACAGGAGAGTTTTCTCTCGAAAGAATATTTAAGAATACCACGTTATAAGGAAATACAGTGTTGCAGAATAAAGACAAATACGTACATATTGGAAACACTTTATGAGAAGAAATAACGCATCGTACAAAATTAGCTTGTATCTCCTAAACAACACATTGTAACTCGAAAAGAGTTGGTGTGGCATGTACGTCTAAATGTGTAGCCTCAAAAGAGAACCCACAGGAGAATTTTCTTTCGTCAAAATATGTCAGAAAACCACGTTTTACGGTAATCCCGCATCGTGTGAAATTATCTTGTTTTTCCTAAACAACACGTTGTAACTTGAAAAGCTTTGGTGTTGCGTGTATGTCTAAGCGTGTATCCTCAAAAGCGAACGTACAGGAGTGTTTTCTCTCGAAATAAGATGTAAGAATACCACGTTCTAAGGAAATACAGCGTTGCAGACTAAAGACAAATAGGTACTTATTGGAAACACTTTTAGAGATGAAATAACGCATCGTTCAAAATTAGCTTGTATCTCCTAAACAACACGTTGTAACTCGAAAAGATTTGGTGTGGCGTGTACGTCTAAATGTGTAGCCTCAAAAGAGAACCCACAGGAAAATTTTCTTTCGTCAAAATTTTTCAGAAATCACGTTTTTAGGAAATCCCGCATTGTGCGAAATTATCTTGTTTTTCCTAAACAACACGTTGTAACTCGAAAAGCTTTGGTGTTACATGTATGTCTAAGCTTATAGCCTCAAAAGAGAACCCACAGGAGAGTTTTCTCTCGAAAGAATATGTAAGAATACCACGTAATAAGGATACGGTGTTGCAGAGAAAAGAGAAATACTTATGTATTGGAAACACTTAATGAGAAGAAATAACGCATGGTACAAAATTAGCTTGTATCTCCTAAACAACACGTTGTAACTCGAAAAGATTTGGTGTGATGTTTACATCTAAACGTGTAGCCTCAAAAGAGAACCCACAAGAGAATTTTCTTTCGTCAAATTTTTTTCAGAAAACCACGTTTTAAGGAAGTCCTGCATAGTGCGAAATCATCTTGTTTTTCCTAAAAAACACGTTGTAACTCGAAAAGCTTTGGTGTTGCGTGTATGTCTAAGCGTGTAGCCTCAAAAGAGAAGGCACAGTAGTGTATTCTCTCGAAAGAATATGTAAGAATACCACGTTATAAGGAAATACAGTGTTGCAGAGTAAAGACAGATACTTACTTATTGGAAACACTTTACGAGAAGGAATAATACATAGTACAAAATTAGCTTGTATTTCCTAAACAACACGTTGTAACTCGAAGGATTTGGTGTGGCATGTAATTTGAAACTTGTAGCCTCAAAAGAGAACCCACAGGAGAATTTTCTTTTGTCAATATTTGTCAGAAAACCACGTTTTAAGGAAATCCCGCATTGTGTGAAATTATCTTGTTTTTCCTAAACAACACGTTATAACTCGAAAAGCTTTGGTGTTGCGTGTATGTCTAAACGTGTGGCCTCAAAAGAGAACGGACAGGAGAGTTTTCTCTCGAAAGAATATATAAGAATACCACGTTATAAGGAAATACAGTGTTGCAGAGTAAAGACAAATACGTATGTATGGGAAACACTTTACGAGAAGAAATAACACATAGTAAAAAATTAGCTTGTATCTCCTAAACAACACGTTGTAACTCGAAAAGATTCAGTGTGGCGTGTACGTCTAAACCTGTAGCCTCAAATGAGAAGACACAGTAGAATTTTCTTTCGTCAAAATTTGTCAGAAAACCACGTTTTAAGGAAATCCCGCATCGTGCGAAATTATCTTGTTTTTCCTAAACAACACTTTGTAACTCGAAAAGCTTTGGTGTTGCGTGTATGTCTAAGCGTGTAGCCTCTAAAGAGAACTCCCAGGAGAGTTTTCTCTTGAAAGAACATGTAAGAATACAATGTTATAAGGAAATACAGTGTTGCAGAGTAAAGACAAATGCGTACTTATTGGAAACACTTTAAGAGAAGAAATAACACATAGTACAAAATTAGCTTGTATCTCCTAAACACTTGGTAACTGGAAAGGATTTGGTGTGGCGTGCATGTCTAAACGTGTAGCATCAAAAGAGAACCCACAGGAGAATTTTCTTTCCTCAAAATTTGTCAGAACACAATGGTTTAAGGAAATCCCGCATTGTGCGAAATTATCTTGTTTTTCATAAACAACACGTTGTAATTCGAAAAGCATTGGTGTTGCCTGTATGTCTAAATGTGTAGCCTCAAAAGGGAATGCAAAGGATAGTTTTCTCTCGAAAGAATATGTAAGAATACCATGTTATAAGGAAATACAGTGTTGCAGAGTAAAGACAAATACGTACGTTTTGGAAACACTTTACGAGAAGAATTAACGCATCGTACAAAATTAGCTTGTATCTCCTAAACAACACGTTGTAACTCGAAAAGGTTTGGCGTGGCGTGTACTTCTAAACATGTAGCCTCAAAAGAGAACCCACAGGAGAATTTTCTTTCTTCAAAATTTTTCAGAAAACCACGTTTTAAGGAAATCACGCATCATGCGAAATCATCTTCTTTTTCCTAAACAACATGTTGTAACTCGAAAAGCTTTGGTGTTGCGTGTATGTGTAAGCGTGGAGCCTCAAAAGAGAAGGCACAGGAGAGTTTTCTCTCGAAAGAATATGTAAGAATCCCACGTTATAAGGAAATACAATTTTGCAGATTAAAGACAAATAAGTACAGATTGGAAACACTTTACGAGAAGAAAGAATGCATCGTAAAAAATTAGCTTGTATCTCCTAAACAACATGTTGTAACTCGAAAAGATTTGGTGTGACGTGTACGTCTAAACGTGTAGCCTCAAAAGAGAACCCACAGGAGAATTTTCTTTCTTTCTTTTTTTTTTTTTTTACGTTTTTTAAATTAAATATTTTCTTTATTTACATTTTAAATATTATCTGCGTTCCTGGTTTCCCCTCTGAAAACACACTATCCCATAACCCCTTCTCCCTGCTCACCAACCCATCCACTCCCACTCCTTTTTTTTTGTCTTATTTTTTTTAGTGTTAACTTCTTTTTTATTCGATATAATTTATTTACATTTCAAATGATTTCCCCTTTTCTAGCCCCCCCACTCCCCGAAAGTCCCGAAAGCCCCCTTCTCTTCCCCTGTACTCCCATCCACCCCTTCCCACTTCCCCGTTCTGGTTTTGCTAAATACTGTTTCAGTGAGTCTTTCCATAACCAGGGGCCACTCCTCCTTTCTTCTTGTACCTCATTTGATGTGTGGATTATGTTTTGGGTATTCCAGTTTTCTAGGTTAATATCCACTTATTAATGAGTGCATACCATGATTCACCTTTTGAGTCTGGGTTACCTCACTTAGTATGATATTCTCTAGCTCCATCCATTTGCCTAAGAATTTCATGAATTCATTGTTTCTAATGGCTGAATAGTGCTCCATTGTGTAGATATACCACATTTTTTGCATCCACTCTTCTGTTGAGGGATACCTGGGTTCTTTCCAGCATCTGGCAATTATAAATAGGGCTGCTATGAACATAGTAGAACATGTATCCTTATTACATGGAGGGGAGTCTTCTGGGTATATGCCCAGGAGTGGTATAGCAGGATCTTCTGGAAGTGAGGTGCCCAGTTTTCGGAGGAACCGCCAGACTGATTTCCAGAGTGGTTTTACCAATTTGCAACCCCACCAGCAGTGAAGGAGTGTTCCTCTTTCTCCACACCCTCTCCAACACCTGCTGTCTCCTGAATTTTTAATCTTAGCCATTCTGACTGGTGTAAGATGAAATCTTAGGGTTGTTTTGATTTGCATTTCCCTGATGACTAATGAAGTTGAGCATTTTTTAAGATGCTTCTCCACCATCCGAAGTTCTTCAGGTGAGAATTCTTTGTTTAACTCTGTACCCCATTTTTTAATAGGGTTGTTTGGTTTTCTGGAGTCTAACTTCTTGAGTTCTTTATATATATTGGATATTAGCCCTCTATATGATGTAGGATTGGTGAAGATCTTTTCCCAATTTGTTGGTTGCCGATTTTTCCTCTTGATGGTGTCCTTTGCCTTACAGAAACTTTGTAATTTCATGAGGTCCCATTTGTCAATTCTTGCTCTTAGAGCATACGCTATTGGTGTTCTGTTCAGAAACTTTCTCCCTGTACCGATGTCCTCAAGGTTCTTCCCCAGTTTCTTTTCTATTAGCTTCAGAGTGTCTGGCTTTATGTGGAGGTCCTTGATCCATTTGGATTTGAGCTTAGTACAAGGAGACAAGGATGGATCAATTCGCATTCTTCTGCATGCTGACCTCCAGTTGAACCAGCACCATTTGTTGAAAAGGCTATCTTTTTTCCATTGGATGTTTTCAGCCTCTTTGTCAAGGATCAAGTGGCCATAGGTGTGTGGGTTCATTTCTAGATCTTCAATCCTGTTCCATTGATCCTCCTGTCTGTCACTGTACCAACACCATGCAGTTTTTAACACTATTGCTCTGTAGTATTGCTTGAGGTCAGGGATACTGATTCCCCCAGATTTTCTTTTGTTGCTGAGAATAGTTTTAGGTATCCTGGGTTTTTTGTTGTTCCAGATGAATTTGATAATTGCTCTTTCTAACTCTGTGAAGAATTGAGTTGGGATTTTGATGGGTATTGCATTGAATCTGTATAGTGCTTTAGGCAGATGGCCATTTTAACTATATTGGTTCTACCGATCCATGAGCATGGGAGGTTTTCCCATTTTTTGAGGTCTTCTTCCATTTCCTTCTTCAGAGTCTTGAAGTTCTTGTCATACAGATCTTTCACATGTTTGGTAAGGGTCACCCCAAGATACTTTATACTGTTTGAGGCTATAGTGAAGGGGGTCATTTCCCTAATTTCTTTCTCAGCCTGCTTATCCTTTGAGTATAGGAAGGCCACTGATTTGCTTGAGTTGATTTTATAACCTGCCACTTTGCTGAAATTGTTTATCAGCTGTAGGAGCTCTCTAGTGGAGTTCTTTGGGTCACTTAGGTAGACGATCATGTCGTCTGTAAATAATGATAGTTTGACTTCTTCCTTTCCAATTTGTATCCCTTTGACCTCCTTATGTTGTCGAATTGCCCGAGCTAGTACCTCAAGTACAATATTGAAAAGATAAGGAGAAAGGGGGCAGCCTTGTCTGGTCCTTGATTTCAGTGGGATTGCTTCAAGTTTCTCTCCATTTAGTTTGATGCTGGCTACCGGTTTGCTGTATATTGCTTTTACTATGTTTAGGTATGGGCCTTGAATTCCTGTTCTCTCCAAGACTTTAAGCATGAAGGGATGCTGAATTTTGTCAAATGCTTTTTCAGCATCCAATGAAATGACCATGTGGTTTTGTTATTTGAGTTTGTTTATGTAGTGGATTGTATTGATGGATTTCCGTATATTGAACCAACCCTGCATTCCCGGGATAAAGCCTACTTGATCATGGTGGATGATCGTTTTGATGTGTTCTTGGATTCGGTTAGCAAGAATTTTATTGAGTATTTTTGCATCGATGTTCATAAGGGAAATTGGTCTGAAGTTCTCTTTCTTTGTTGGATCTTTTTGTGGCTTTGGTATCAGCGGAATTGTGGCTTCGTAGAAGGAATTGGGTAGTGTTCCTTCTGTTTCTATTTTGTGGAATAGTTTGAAGAGTATTGGTGTTAACTCTTCTTTGAAGGTCTGGTAGAATTCTGCACTGAAGCCATCTGGTCCTGTGCTTTTTTTGGTTGGAAGACTTTCTATGACTCCTTCTATTTCTTTAGGCATTATGGGACTGTTTAGATGGTCTAGTTGGTCCTGATTTAATTTTGGTATTTGGTATCTGTCAAGGAAATTGTCCATTTCCTCCAGATTCTCCAGTTGTGTTGAGTACAGGCTCTTGTAGTAGGATCTGATGATTTTTTGGATTTCCTCAGTTTCCGTTGTTATATCTCCCTTTTCATTTCTAAGTTTGTTAATTTGGATACTTTCTCTGTGCCCTTTGGTCAGTCTGGCTAAGGGTTTATCTATCTTGTTGATTTTCTCAAAGAACCAGCTCCTGGTTTTGTTGATTTTTTGTATGGTTCTCTTTGTTTCTACTTGATTGATTTCGGCCCTGAGTTTGATGATTTCCTGCCTTCTACTCCTCCTGGGTGAAATAGCTTCTTTTTGTTCTAGGGCTTTCAGGTGTGTCATTAAGCTGGTAATGTATGCTCTCTCCATTTTCTTTTTGGAGGCACTCAGGGCTATGAGTTTTCCTCTTAGCACTGCTTTCATTGTGTCCCATAGATTTGGGTATGTTGTGTTTTCATTTTTATTGTGTTCTAAACAGTCTTTAATTTCTTTCTTTATTTCTTCCTTGACCAAGGTATCATTGAGTAGAGTATTGTTCAGTTTCCACGTGTATGTGGGTTTTCTGTTGTTTCTGTTGCTATTGAAGACCACTTTTACTCCATAGTGATCAGATAGGAGGCATGGTATTAGTTCTATCTTCTTATATTTGTTGAGGTCTGTCTTGTGACCAATTATATGGTCGATTTTGGAGAAGGTACCATGAGGTGCTGAGAAAAAGGTATATTCTTTTGTTTTAGGATAGAATGTTCTATATATATCTGTTAAATCTAATTGGTCCAAAGCTTCAATTAGTTTCATTGTGTCCCTGTTTAGTTTCTGTTTTCCTGATCGGTCCATTGAGGAAAGTGCAGTGTTGAAGTCACCCACAATTATTGTGTTAGGTGCAATGTGTGCTTTTAGTTTTAATAAAGTTTCTTTTACGAAAGAGGGTGCCCTTGCATTTGGGGCATAGATGTTCAGGATTGACAGTTCTTCTTTTTGTATTTTTCCTTTGACCAGCAAGAAGTGTCCCTCAGGGTCTCTTTTGATGACTTTGGGTTGAAAGTCAATTTTATCTGATATTAAAATGGCTACTCCAGCTTGTTTCCTGAGACCATTTGCTTGTAAAATTGTCTTCCAGCCTTTTACTCTAAGGTAGTGTTTGTCTTTGACCCTGAGGTGTGTTTCCTGTAAGCAGCAAAATGTAGGGTCCTGTTTACGTATCCATTCAGTTAGTCTGTGTCTTTTTGTTGGGGCATTAAGTCCATTGATGTTAAGAGATATTAAGGAATAGTGATTGTTACTTCCTATCATTTTTGACGTTATTTTTTAAATTTGAATGCTTAACTTCTTTTGGGTTTGATGAAAGGTTTCTATCTTGCTTTTTCCAGGGTGAAGTTTCCCTCCTTGTATTGGTGTTGTCTTCCTATTATCCTTTTTAGGGCCGGGTTTGTGGATAGATATTGGGTAAACTTGGTTTTGTCATGAAATATCTTAGTTTCTGCATCTATGGTGATTGAGAGTTTTGCTGGATATAGTAGTTTTGGTTGGCATTTGTGTTCTCTTAGAGTCTGCATGAGATCTGCCCAGGACCTTCTAGCCTTCATAGTCTCCGGTGAAAAGTCTGCTGTGATTCTGATAGGTCTTCCTTTATATGTTACTTGGCCTTTTTCTCTTACTGCCTTTAGTATTCTTTCTTTGTTTAGAACATTTGGTGTTTTGATTATTATGTGACGGGAAGTATTTCTGTTCTGGTCCAGTCTGTTTGGAGTTCTGTAGGCTTCTTGTATATTCATGGGCATCTCTCTCTTTAGGTTAGGGAAGTTTTCTTCCATAATTTTATTGAAGATATTTGCTGGCCCTTTAAGTTGTAAATCTTCACTCTCATCTATGCCTATAATCCTTAGGTTTGGTCTTCTCATTGTGTCCTGGATTTCCTGGATATTTTGGGTTACAAGCTTTTTGCATTTTGCATTTTCTTTAACTGTTGAGTCCATGGTTTCTATGGAATCTTCAGCATCTGAGATTCTTTCTTCTATCTCTTGTATTCTGTTGTTGATATTTGCATCTCTGTCCCCTGATTTCTTCCCAAGGCTTTCTATCTCAAAAGTTGTCTCCCTTTGAGTTTTCTTAGTTGTTTCTACTTCTGATTTTAGATCCTGGATGGTTTTGCTTAGCTCCTTCACTTGCATGTTTGTGTTTTCCTGTAATTCTTTAAGAGATTTTTGTGTTTCCTCTTTCATGAGCTCAGCCTGTTGACCAAAGTTCTCCTGTATTTCTTTAAGAGATTTTTGTGTTTCATCTTTCATGACCTCAGCCTGTTGACCAAAGTTCTCCTGTATTTCTTTAAGTGTTTTTTGCATTTCCTCCTTGTTGGCTTTTGTATTCTCCTGGATTTCTTTCAATGATTTTTGTGTTTCCCTTGCAAGGGCTTCTAACTTTTGATCCATTTTCTCCTGAATTTCTTTAAGTATGTCCTTCATGTGTTCCTGTACCAGCATCATGACCAGTGATTTTAAATCCAAATCATGTTTTACTGGTGTGATGGGGTATCCAGGACATGTTGGTAGAGGAGAATTGGGTTCAGATGTTGCCATATTGCCTTGATTTCTGTTAGTGACGTTCCTGCGTTTGCCTTTTGCCATCTAGTTCTCACTGGTGTTAGTTTGTCTTGTCAGTGCTGGACTCACCAGTGCAAGCTGCCCCTTCCCCGTTGGCCTCTGGTGCACAGCTTACCTCCTGCACTGCTTGTAGACAGGGTGCTGCTGCCCAGGCTGTTCAGATCCCAAAGCAGGCACCCGAAGGCTCCTGCTGGGGCCCGCTGGATTCACTGGAGCACACTGACTTCTCCCAGCTGGCCGCCCGGAAACCCAGCTAGCCACTTGCAGGACTTGGAGATGTGGTGCTGCCGCCCAGCCTGATCTGGGCAGCAGAACTCCCAACCGGGTTGGTGCACACAAGGCTAGCCTAGCTGCTCAGGCCCTGAGTCTAGGCAAAAGCCTGGCAGGCCAATGTCGGTGCAAAGTTCCCCTCAGCTGTGGGTGTTAATTGGGTGTGTCAGGTGGCTAGGATGGTGGCGTGTGCGAGTTCCCTGAGAGTGCTGGGAGAGTCTGCTGGGCTAACAACCTCCTGGCTGGGTCAGCACACAGATGGCCCAACGAGCAGCCCAGGGCCTGGGGGTCAGTCCAGGGCCTGACCGTCTGAGACCCCTGCTATGTCCGCCTCGGGCTATGCCTGTTAGCTGGTTTGGTTTTGCCTGCTAGGTCTCTCTGGCTTCCCGTAGGCAAAATGGTGGTGGTGCACAAACTGGCCCGGATAAACAACCTCCTGGCCGGGTCGGCACACAGATGGCCCACCGAGCAGCCCAGGGCCTGGGGGCAGTCCAGGGACTGACCGTCTGAGACCCCTGCTATGCCTGTTAGCCGGTTTGGTTTTGCCTGCTAGGTCTCCCTGGCTTCCCCCAGGCAAAATGGTGGTGGTGCGCGCGCCGGCCCTGGAGGAAAAAAACCTCCTGGCCGGGTTTGCACCCCGGTGGACCCCCGATCAGCTCAGGGCCTGGGTGCAGGCCAACGCCCGTCGGACTTAGACCCCCGCGATGTTGTTCTCGGGTTATATTTGCGTACCTCAGTCTGATTTCTCTGGCGACCGAGAACCAATATGGAGCCCTCGTAACTGACTGGCGGGAGGCAGAGTTCTGATGTGGCTTCTGTGTGGTGAAAGGCACCGTAAATCCGCCGCTGCTTGCAGCCTGGCTGGCCAGCGATGGCCAGTGGTCGTGGGCACCGGGTCTGCCTGGACCCTGTCCGCTTGGTTCTACTGCTGATGGCCCTTCCTCTGGACCAGCCACTGCTGCTGGTACTGCTGCTGCTGCCGCCGCTCCCAGGCCCAAGAATTTTCTTTCATCAAAATTTGTCAGAAACCACGTTTTAAGGAAATCTCGCATCGTGCGAAATTATCTTGTTTTTCCTAAGCAACACGTTGTAAATCGAAAAGCTTTGGTGTTGCGTGTATGTCTAAGCTTGTAGCCTCAAAAGAGAACGCACAGGAGAGTTTTCTCTTGAAAGAATATGTAGGAATACCACGTTATAAGGAAATACAGTGTTGCAGAATAAAGACAACTACGTACGTATTGGAAACACTTTAAGAGAAGAAATAACGCATCGTACAAAATTAGCTTGTATCTCCTAAAGACCACTTTGTAACTCGAAAAGATTTGGTGTGGCTCGTACCTCTAGAAGTGTAGCCTCAAAAGAGAACCCACAGGAGAACTTTCTTTCATCAAAATTTTTCAGAAAACCACGTTTCATGGAAATCTCGCATCGTGCGAAATTATCTTGTTTTTCCTAAACAACACCTTGTAACTCGAAAAGGTTTGGCGTTGCGTGTATGTCTACACGTGTAGCCTCAAAAGAGCACGCACAGGAGCGTTTTCCCTCGAAAGAATATGTAAGAATACCACGTTATATGGAAATACAATGTTGCAGAGTAAAGGCAAATAAGTACATATTGGAAACACTTAGGAGAAGAAATAACGCATCTTACAAAATTTGCTTGTATCTCCTAAACAACACGTTGTAACTCGAAAAGATTTGGTGTGGCTCGTACGTCTACACGTGTACCCTCAAAAGAGAAACCACAGGATAACTTTCTTTCGTCAAAATTTGTCAGAAAACCACGTTTTAAGGAAATCCCGCATCGTGCAAAATTATCTTGTTTTTCATAAACAACATGTTGTAACTCAAAAAGCTTTGGTGTTTCGTGTATGTCTAAGCCTGTAGCCTCTAAAGAGAACGCACAGGAGAGTTTTCTCTCAAATAACATGTAAGAATACAACTTTATAAGGAAATACAGTGTTGCAGAGTAAAGACAAATACGTAATTATTGGAAACACTTTACGAGAAGAAATAACGCATCGTAGAAAATTAGCTTGTTTCTCCTAAGCAACACGTGGTAACTCGAAAGGATTTGGTGTGGCATGTATGTCTAAACGTGGAGCCTCAAAAGAGAACCCACAGGAGAATTTTCATTCGTCAAAATTTGTCATAAAACCACGTTTTAAAGAAATCCCGCATCGTGCGAAATAATCTTGTTTTTCATAAACAACACGTTGTAACTCTAAAAGCATTGATGTTGCCTGTATGTCTAAGTGTGCAGCCTCAAAAGGGAACGCACAGGATACTTTTCTCTCGAAAGAATATGTAAGAATACCACGTTATAAGGAAATACAGTGTTGCAGAGTAAAGACAAATATGTATGTATTGGAAACACTTTATGAGAAGAATTAACGCATCGTACAAAATTAGCTTGTATCTCCAAAACAACACGTTGTAACTCGAAAAGATTTGGTGTGGCGTGTACATCTAAACATGTAGCCTCAAAAGAGAACCCACAGGAGAATTTTCTTTCGTCAAAATTTTTCAGAAAACCACGTTTTAAGGAAATCCCGCATCGTGCGAAATCATCTTCTTTTTCCTAAACAACATGTTGTAACTCGAAAAGCGTTGGTGTTGCGTGTATGTGTAAGCGTGGAGACTCAAAAGAGAAGGCACAGGAAAGAGTTCTCATGAAAGAATATGTAAGAATACCACGTTAAAAGGAAATACAATTTTGCAGAGTAAAGAAAAATAAGTACATATTGGAAACACTTTAGGAGAAGAAATAATGCATCGTAAAAAATGAGCTTGTATCTCCTAAACAACACGTTGTAACTCGAAAAGATTTGATGTGTCATGTACGTCTAAAAGTGTAGCCTCAAACGAGAACCCACAGGAGAATTTTCTTTCATCAAAATTTGTCTGAAACCACTTTTTAAGGAAATAGCGCATCGTGCGAAATTATCTTGTTTTTCCTAAACAACACGTTGTAACTCGAAAAGCTTTGGTGTTGCATGTATGTCTAAGCATGTAGCCTCAAAAGAGAATGCACAGGAGAGTTTTCTCTCGAAAGAATATGTAAGAATACCACGTTATAAGGAAATACAGTGTTGCAGAATAAAGACAACTACGTACTTATTGGAAACACTTTAAGAGAAGAAATAACGCATTGTACAAAATTAGCTTGTATCTCCTAAACAACACATTGTAACTCGAAAAGATTTGGTGTGGCTCGTACCTCTACACGTGTAGCCTCAAAAGAGAACACAGGGGAGAACTTTCTTCCGTCAAAATTTGTCTGAAAACCACGTTTTATGGAAATCTCGCATCGTGCGAAATTATCTTCTTTTTCCTAAACAACACGTTGTAACTCGAAAAGCTTTGGCGTGCGTGTTCGTCTAAGCGTGTAGCCTCAAAAGAGCATGCACAGGAGAGTTTTCCCTCGAAAGAATATGTAAGAATACCACGTTATAAGAAAATACAGTGTTGCAGAGTAAAGATAAATAACGACATATTGGAAACAATTTAGGGAAGAAATAACGCATCGTACAAAATTTGCTTGTATCTCCTAAACAACACGTTATAACTCGAAAATATTTGGTGTGGCTCGTACTTCTACACTTGTAGCCTCAAAAGAGAACCAACAGGAGAACTTTTTTTCGTCAAAATTTGTCAAAGAACCACGTTTTAAGGAAATCCCGCATCTTGCAAAATTATCTTGTTTTTCCTAAACAACACGTTGTAACTCGAAAAGCTTTGATGTTGCGTGTATGTCTGAGCATGTTGCCTCTAAAGACAATGCACAGGAGAGTTTTCTCTCAAAAGAACATGTAATAATACAACGTTAAAAGAAAATACAGTGTTGCAGAGTAAAGACAAATACGTACGTATTGGAAACACTTTACGAGAAGAAATAACGCATCATACAAAATTAGCTTGTATCTCCTAAACAACACGTGGTAACTCTAAAGGATTTGGTGTGGCGTGTACGTCTAAATGTGTAGCCCCAAAAGTGAACCGACAGGAGAATTTTCTTTCGTCAAAATTTGTCAGAAAACCACGTATTAAGGAAATCCTGCATCGTGCGAAATTATCTTGTTTTTCCTAAACAACATGTTGTAACTCGAAAAGCTTTGGTGTTGCCTGTATGTCTAAGTGTGTAGCCTCAAAAGAGAACGCACAGAATAGTTTTCTCTCGAAATAATATGTAAGAATAACACGTTATAGGAAACACAGTGTTGCAGAGCTGACAAATATGTACATATTGGAAACACTTTACGAGAAGAAGTAACGCATCGTAGAAAATTAGCTTGTATCTCCTAAACAAAACGTTGTAACTCGAAAAGATTTGGTGCGGCGTGTACGTCTAAACGTGTAGCCTCAAAAGAGAACCCACAGGAGAATTTTCTTTCGTCAAAATTTTTCAGAAAACCACGTTTTAAGGAAATCCCGCATCGTGCCAAATCATCTTCTTTTTCCTGAACAACATGTTGTAACTCGAAAAGCTTTGGAGTTGGGTGTATGTCTAAGCTTGTAGCCTCAAAAGAGAATGCACAGGAGAGTTTTCTCTCGAAAGAATTTGTAAGAATACCATGTTATGAGAAAATACAGTGTTGCAGAATAAAGACAAATATGTACGTATTGGAAACACTTTAAGAGAGGAAATAACACATCGTACAAAATTATCTTGTATCTCCTAAACAACAATTGGAACTCGAAAAGATTTGTTGTGGCTCGTACTTCTACACGTGTAGCCTCAAAAGAGAACCCACAGGAAAACTTTCTTTCCTCAAAATTTTTCAGAAAACCACGTTTTATGGAAATCTCGCATCGTGCGAAATTATCTTGCTTTTCCTAAACAACACATTGTAACTCGAAAATCTTTGGCGTTGCGTGTATGTCTAAGCGTGTAGCCTCTAAAGAGTACGCACAGGAGAGTTTTCTCTCAAAAGAACATGTAAGAATACAACGTTATAAGGGAATACAGTGTTGCAGAGTAAAGACAAATACATACTTGATGGAAACACTTTACGAGAAGAAATAACGCATTGTAAAAAATTAGCTTGTATCTCCTAAACAACACGTGGTAACTAGAAAGGACTTGGTGTGGCGTGTACGTCTAAACGTGTAGCCTGAAAAGAGAACCCATAGGAGAATTTTCTTTCTTCAAAATTTTTCAGAAAATCACGTTTTAACGAAATCCCGCATCCTGCGAAATTATCTTGTTTTTCCTAAACAACAAGTTGTAACTCGAAAAGCTTTGGTGTTGCGTGTATGACTAAGTGTGTAGCCACAAAAGGGAATGCACAGGAGAGTTTTCTCTCGAAAGAATATGTAAGAATACCACGTTATAAGGAAATAAGGTGTTGCAGAGTAAAGACAAATACGTACATATTGGAAACACTTTAAAAGAAGAAATATCGCATCATACAAAATTAGCTTGTGTCTCCTAAACAACTCGTTGTAACTCGAAAAGTTTTGGTGTGACGTGTACGTCTCAACGTGTAGCCTCAAAAGAGAACCCACAGGAGAATTTTCTTTCATCAAAATTTGTCAGAAACCACGTTTTAAGGAAATCTCGCATTGTGCGAAATTATCTAGTTTTTCCTAAACAACACGTTGTAACTCGAAAATCTTTGGTGTTGTGTGTATGTCTAAGCATGTAGCCTCAAAAGAGAACACACAGGAGAGTTTTCCCTCAAAAGAATATGTAAGAATATCACATTATAAGGAAATACAGTGTTGCAGAGTAAAGACAAATACGTATGTATTGGAAACACTTTACGAGAAGAACTAATGCATCATACAAAATTAGCTCGTATCTCCTAAACAACCGGTTGTAACTCGAAAGGATTTGGTGTGGCGTGTACGGCTAAATGTGTAGCCTCAAAAGAGAACCCACAGGAGAATTTTCTTTCATCAAAATATGTGAGAAAACCACGTTTTAAGGAAATCCCTCATCGTGCAAAATTATCTTGTTTTTCCTAAACAACAAGTTGTAACTCGAAAAGCTTTGGTGTTGCGTGTATGTCTAAGCGTGTAGCCTCAAAAAAGAATGTAAAGGAGAGTTTTTTCTCGAAAGAATATTTAAGAATACCACGCTATAAGGAAATACATTGTTGCAGTGTAAAGACAAATACGTACATATTGGAAACTCTCTACGAGAAGAAATAACGCATCGTAAAAAATTAACTTGTTTCTCCTAAACAACACGTTGTAACTCGAAAAGATTTGGTGTGGCGTGTACGTCTAAACGTGTAGCCTCAAAAGAGAACCCACAGGACAATTTTCTTTCGTTAAATTTTTTTCAGAAAACCACGTTTTAAGGAAATCCAGCATCGTGCGAAATCATCTTCTTTTTCCTAAACAACATGTTGTAACTGAAAAAGCTTTGGTGGTGCGTGTATGTCTAAGCGTGGAGCCTCAAAAGCGAAGGCACAGGAGAGTTTTCTCTCGAAAGAATATGTAAGAATATACGTTATAAAGAAATACAATTTTGCCGAGTAAAGGCAAATAAGTACATATTGGAAACACTTTAGGAGAAGAAATAACGCATCGGACAAAATTAGCTTGTATCTCCTAAACAACACGTGGTAACTCGAAAAGGTTTGGTTTGGCGTGTACGTCTAAACGTGTAGCCGCAAAAGAGAACACAAAGGAGAATTTTCTTTCCTCATAATTTGTCAGAAAACCACGTTTTAAGGAAATCCCCCATCGTGCGAAATTATCTTGTTTTTCCTAAACAACAACTTGTAACACGAAAAGCTTTGGTGTTGCATGTATGTCTCAGTGTGTAGCCTCAAAAGAGAATGCACAGGAGAGTTTTCTCTCGAAAGAACTTGTAAGAATACAACGTTATAAGGAAATACAGTGTTGGAGAGTAAAGACAAATACGTACATATTGGAAACACTTTACGAGAAGAAATGACACATCATAAAATATAAGCTTGTATCTCCTAAACAACAAGTGGTAACTCGAAAAGATTTGGTTTGGCGTGTAAGTCTAAAAGTGTAGCCTCAAAAGAGACCCCACAGGAGAATTTTCTTTCTTCAAAATTTGTCAGAAAACCACGATATAAAGAAATCCCTCATCATGCAAAATTATCTTGTTTTTCCTAAACAACATGTTGTAACTCGAAAAACTTTGGTGTTGTTTGTATGTCTAAGCGTGTAGCCTCAAAAGAGGATGTAAAGGAGAGTTTTTTCTAGAAAGAATATGTAAGAATACCACGTTATAAGGAAATAGAGTGTTGCAGAGTAAAGACAGATACGTACATATTGGAAACACTTTACGAGAAGAAATAACGCATCGTAAAAAATTAACTTGTATCTCCTAAACAACAGGTTGTAACTCGAAAAAATTCGGTGTGGCGTGTACATCTAAACGTGTTGCCTCAAAAGAGAACCCACAGGACAATTTGCTTTCGTTAAAAATTTTCAGAAAACCACGTTTTAAGGAAATCCAGCATCGTGCGAAATCATCTTCTTTTTCCTAAACAACATGTTGTAACTCAAAAAGCTTTGGTGTTGCATGTATGTCTAAGCGTGGAGCCTCAAAAGCGAAGTTACAGGAGAGTTTTCTCTCGAAAGAATATGTAAGAATACCACGTTATAAAGAAATACAATTTTGCAGAGTAAAGGCAAATAAGTACATATTGGAAACACTTTAGGAGAAGAAATAACGCATCATAACGCATCGTACAAAATTAGCTTGCATCTCCTAAACAACACGTGGTAACTCGAAAAGATTTGGTTTGGCGTGTACGTCTAAACGTGTAGCCTCAAAAGAGAACACAAAGGAGAATTTTCTTTCGTCAAAATTTTCAGAAAACCACGTTTTAAGGAAATCCCGCATCGTGCGAAATTATCTTGTTTTTCCTAAACAACACCTAGTAACTCGAAAAGCTTTGGTGTTGCGTGTATGTCTCAGCGTGTAGCCTCAAAAGAGAATGCACAGGAGAGGTTTCTCTCGAAAGATCATGTAAGAATACAACGTTATAAGGAAATACAGTGTTGCAGAGTAAAGACAAATACGTACTTATTGGAAACACTTTACAAGAAGAAATTACGCATCATACAATATTAGCTTGTATGTCCTAAACAAAAAGTGGAAACTCGAAAACATTTGGTTTGGCGTGTACGTCTAAAAGTGTAGCCTCAAAAGAGAACCCACTGGAGAATTTTCTTTCTTCAAAATTTGTCAGAAAACCACGTTTTAACGAAATCCCGCATCCTGCGAAATTATCTTGTTTTTCCTAAACAACAAGTTGTAACTCGAAAAGCTTTGGTGTTGCGTGTATGTCTAAGTGTGTAGCCTCAAAAGGGAATGCACAGGAGAGTTTTCTCTCGAAAGAATATGTAAGAATACCCCGTTATAAGGAAATACAGTGTTGCAGAGTAAAGACAAATACGTACATATTGGAAACACTTTACGAGAAGAATTAACGCATCGTACAAAATTAGCTTGAATCTCCTAAACAACACGTTGTTACTCGAAAAGATTTGGTGTGGCCTGTACGTCTAAACGTGTAGCCTCAAAAGAGATCCCACAGGAGAATTTTCTTTCATCAAAATTTGTCAGAAACCACGTTTTAAGGAAATCTCGCATTGTGCGAAATTATCTAGTTTTTCCTAAACAACACGTTGTAACTCGAAAAGCTCTGGTGTTGCGTGTATGTCTAAGCGTGTAGCCTCAAAAGAGAAAGCACAGGAGAGTTTTCTCTCGAAAGAATATGTAAGAATGACACGTTATAAGGAAATACAATGTTGCAGAGTAAAGACAAACACATACGTATTGGAAACACTTTACGAGAAGAATTAACGCGTAGTACAAAATTAGCTTGTATCTCCTAAACAACAAGTTGTAACTCGAAAAGATTTGGTGTGGCCTGTACGTCTAAACGTGTAGCCTCAAAGGAGAACCCACAGGAGAATTTTCTTTCATCAAAATTTTTCACAGAACCAAGTTTTAAGGAAATCCTGCATCGTGTGAAACCATCTTCTTTTTCCTAAACAACATATTGTAACTCGAAAACCTTTAGTGTTGCGTGTATGTCTAAGCGTGGAGCCTCAAAAGAGAAGGCACAGGATAGTTTTCTCTCGAGAGAATATGTAAGAATACCACGTTATTAGGAAATACAATTTTGCAGAGTAAAGACAAATAAGTACATATTGGAAACACTTATGAGAAGAAATAATACATCATACAAACTTACCTTGTATCTCCTAACAACACGTGGTAACTCGAAAAGATTTGGTTTGGCGTGTACGTCTAAACGTGTAGCCTCAAAAGAGAACCAACAGGAGAATTTTCTTTCATCAAAATTAGATAACCACGTTTTAAGGAAATCCCGCATCGTGCAAAATTATCTTGTTTTTCCTAAACAACACGTTGTAACTCGAAAAGCTTTGGTGTTGCGTGTATATCTAAGCGTGTAGCCTCAAAAGAGAATGCACAGGAGAGTTTTCTCTCAAAGGAACATGTAAGACTACAACGTTATAAGGAAATACAGTGTTGCAGAGTAAAGACAAAAACATAAATATTGGAAACACTTTACGAGAAGAAATGACGCATCATAAAATATAAGCTTGTATCTCCTAAACAACAAGTGGTAACTCGAAAAGATTTGGTTTGGCGTGTACGTCTAAAAGTGTAGCCTCAAAAGAGACCCCACAGGAGAATTTTCTTTCTTCAAAATTTGTCAGAAAACCACGTTATAAGGAAATCCCGCATCCTGGGAAATTATCTTGTTTTTCCTAAACAACAAGTTGTAACTCGAAAAGCTTTGGTGTTTCATGTATGTTTAAGTGTGTAGCCTCTAAAGGGAATGCCCAGGAGAGTTTTCTATCGAACGAATATGTAAGAATACCACGTTATAAGGAAATACAGTGTTGCAGAGTAAAGACAAATACGTACATATTGGAAACACTTTATGAGAAGAAATAACGCATCGTTCAAAATTAGCTTGTATCTCCTAAACAACACGTTGTAACTCGAAAAGATTTGGTGTGGCTCGTATGTCTACACGTGTAGCCTCAAAAGAGAACCCACAGGAGAATTTTCTTTCGTCAAAATTTGTCAGAAAACCACGTTTTAAGGAAATCCCGCATCGTGAGAAATTATCTTGTTTTTCCTAAACAACACGTTGTAACTCGAAAAGCTTTGGTGTTGCGAGTATGTCTAAGCGTGTAGCCTCTAAAGAGTACACACAGGAGTGTTTTCTCTCGAAAGAACATGTAAGAATACAACGTTATAAGGAATACAGTGTTGCAGAGTAAAGACAAAAACATACTTGTTGGAAACACTTTACGAGAAGAAATAACGCATTGTAAAAAATTAGCTTGTATCTCCTAAACAACACGTGGTAACTCGAAAGGACTTGGTGTGGCATGTACGTCTAAATGTGTAGCCTCAAAAGAGAACCCATAGGAGAATTCTCTTTCATCAAAATTTGTCAGAAAACACGTTGTATGGAAATCTCGCTTCGTGTGAAATTTTCTAGTTTTTCCTAAACAACACATTGTAACTCGAAAAGCTTTGGTGTTGCGTGTATGTCTAAGCGTGTAGCCTCAAAAGAGAACGCACAGGAGAGTTTTCTCTTGAACGAATATGTAAGAATACCACGTTATAAGGAAATACAGTGTTGCACAGAAAAGACAATTACATACCATTGGAAACACTTTAAGAGAAGAAATAATGCATCGTACAAAATTAGCTTGTATCTCCTAAACAACACGTTGTAACTCGAAAAGATTTGGTGTGGCTCGTACGTCTACACGTGTAGCCTCAAAAGAGAACCCACAGGATAACTTTCTTTCTTCAAAATTTTTCAGAAAACCACGTTTTAAGTAAATCCCGCATCGTGAAAATTATCTTGTTTTTCCTTAAAAACACGTTGTAACTCGAAAAGCTTTGTTGTTGCGTGTATGTCTAAGCGTGTAGCCTCTAAAGAGTATGCACAGGAGAGTTTTCTCTAGAAAGAACATGTAAGAATACAACGTTATAAGGAAATACAGTGTTGCAGAGTAAAGACAAATACATACTTGTTGGAAACACTTTACAAGAAGAAATAATGCATCGTAAAAAATTAGCTTGTATCTCCTAAACAACACGTGGTAACTCGAAAGGACTTCATGTGGCGTGTAAGTCTAAACGTGTAGCCTCAAAAGACAACCAATAGGAGAATTTTCTTTCTTCAAAATTTGTCAGAAAATCACGTTTTAACGAAATCCCGCAAACCCTCGAAATTATCTTGTTTTTCCTAAACAACAAGTTGTAACTCGAAAAGCTTTGGTGTTGCGTGTATGTCTACGTGTGTAGCCACAAAAGCGAATGCACAGGAGAGTTTTCTCTCGAAAGAATATGTAAGAATACCACGTTGTAGGAAATACAGTGTTGCAGAGTAAAGACAAATACGTACATATTGGAAACACTTTAAGAGAAGAAATAACGCATCGTACAAAATTAGATTGTATCTCCTAAACATCATGTTGTAACTCGAAAAGATTTGGTGTGATGTATACGTCTAAACGTGTAGCCTTAAAAGAGAACCCACAGGAGAATTTTCTTTCAACAAAATTTGTCAGAAACCACGTTTTAAGGAAATCTCGCATCGTGCGAAAATATCTTGTTTTCCCTAAACAACACGTTGTAACTCGAAAAGCTTTGGTGTTGCATGTATATCTAAGCATGTAGCCTCAAAAGAGAACACACAGGAGAGTTTTCCCTCGAAAGAATATGTAAGAATATCACATTATAAGGAAATACAGAGTTGCAGAGTAAAGACAAATACGTATGTATTGGAAACACTTTACGAGAAGAAATAAGGCAACACACATTATTAGCTTGTATCTCCTAAACAACAGGTTGTAACTCGAAAGGATTTGGTGTGGCGTGTACAGCTAAACGTGTAGCCTCAAAAGAGAACCCACAGAAGAATTTTCTTTCGTCAAAATATGTGAGAAAACCACGTTTTAAGGAAATCCCTCATCGTGCAAAATTATCTTGTTTTTCCTAAACAACAAGTTGTAACTCGAAAAGCTTTGGTGTTGGGTGAATGTCTAAGCGTGTAGCCTCAAAAGAGAATATAAAGGAGAGTTTTTTCTAGAAAGAATATGTAAGAATACCACGTTATAAGGAAAAACAGTGTTGCAGAGTAAAGACAAATACGTACATATTGGAAATACTTTATGAGAAGAAATAACGCATCGTAAAAAATTAACTTGTATCTCCTAAACAACACGTTGTAACTCGAAAAGCTTTGGTGTTGCGTGTATATCTAAGCGTGTAGCCTCAAAAGAGAATGCACAGGAGAGTTTTCTCTCAAAGGAACATGTAAGACTACAACGTTATAAGGAAATACAGTGTTGCAGAGTAAAGACAAAAACATAAATATTGGAAACACTTTACGAGAAGAAATGACGCATCATAAAATATAAGCTTGTATCTCCTAAACAACAAGTGGTAACTCGAAAAGATTTGGTTCGGCGTGTACGTCTAAAAGTGTAGCCTCTAAAGAGACCCCACAGGAGAATTTTCTTTCTTCAAAATTTGTCAGAAAACCACGTTATAAGGAAATCCCGCATCCTGGGAAATTATCTTGTTTTTCCTAAACAACAAGTTGTAACTCGAAAAGCTTTGGTGTTTCATGTATGTTTAAGTGTGTAGCCTCTAAAGGGAATGCCCAGGAGAGTTTTCTATCGAACGAATATGTAAGAATACCACGTTATAAGGAAATACAGTGTTGCAGAGTAAAGACAAATACGTACATATTGGAAACACTTTATGAGAAGAAATAACGCATCGTTCAAAATTAGCTTGTATCTCCTAAACAACACGTTGTAACTCGAAAAGATTTGGTGTGGCTCGTATGTCTACACGTGTAGCCTCAAAAGAGAACCCACAGGAGAATTTTCTTTCGTCAAAATTTGTCAGAAAACCACGTTTTAAGGAAATCCCGCATCGTGAGAAATTATCTTGTTTTTCCTAAACAACACGTTGTAACTCGAAAAGCTTTGGTGTTGCGAGTATGTCTAAGCGTGTAGCCTCTAAAGAGTACACACAGGAGTGTTTTCTCTCGAAAGAACATGTAAGAATACAACGTTATAAGGAATACAGTGTTGCAGAGTAAAGACAAAAACATACTTGTTGGAAACACTTTACGAGAAGAAATAACGCATTGTAAAAAATTAGCTTGTATCTCCTAAACAACACGTGGTAACTCGAAAGGACTTGGTGTGGCATGTACGTCTAAATGTGTAGCCTCAAAAGAGAACCCATAGGAGAATTCTCTTTCATCAAAATTTGTCAGAAAACACGTTGTATGGAAATCTCGCTTCGTGTGAAATTTTCTAGTTTTTCCTAAACAACACATTGTAACTCGAAAAGCTTTGGTGTTGCGTGTATGTCTAAGCGTGTAGCCTCAAAAGAGAACGCACAGGAGAGTTTTCTCTTGAACGAATATGTAAGAATACCACGTTATAAGGAAATACAGTGTTGCACAGAAAAGACAATTACATACCATTGGAAACACTTTAAGAGAAGAAATAATGCATCGTACAAAATTAGCTTGTATCTCCTAAACAACACGTTGTAACTCGAAAAGATTTGGTGTGGCTCGTACGTCTACACGTGTAGCCTCAAAAGAGAACCCACAGGATAACTTTCTTTCTTCAAAATTTTTCAGAAAACCACGTTTTAAGTAAATCCCGCATCGTGAAAATTATCTTGTTTTTCCTTAAAAACACGTTGTAACTCGAAAAGCTTTGTTGTTGCGTGTATGTCTAAGCGTGTAGCCTCTAAAGAGTATGCACAGGAGAGTTTTCTCTAGAAAGAACATGTAAGAATACAACGTTATAAGGAAATACAGTGTTGCAGAGTAAAGACAAATACATACTTGTTGGAAACACTTTACAAGAAGAAATAATGCATCGTAAAAAATTAGCTTGTATCTCCTAAACAACACGTGGTAACTCGAAAGGACTTCATGTGGCGTGTAAGTCTAAACGTGTAGCCTCAAAAGACAACCAATAGGAGAATTTTCTTTCTTCAAAATTTGTCAGAAAATCACGTTTTAACGAAATCCCGCAAACCCTCGAAATTATCTTGTTTTTCCTAAACAACAAGTTGTAACTCGAAAAGCTTTGGTGTTGCGTGTATGTCTACGTGTGTAGCCACAAAAGCGAATGCACAGGAGAGTTTTCTCTCGAAAGAATATGTAAGAATACCACGTTGTAGGAAATACAGTGTTGCAGAGTAAAGACAAATACGTACATATTGGAAACACTTTAAGAGAAGAAATAACGCATCGTACAAAATTAGATTGTATCTCCTAAACATCATGTTGTAACTCGAAAAGATTTGGTGTGATGTATACGTCTAAACGTGTAGCCTTAAAAGAGAACCCACAGGAGAATTTTCTTTCAACAAAATTTGTCAGAAACCACGTTTTAAGGAAATCTCGCATCGTGCGAAAATATCTTGTTTTCCCTAAACAACACGTTGTAACTCGAAAAGCTTTGGTGTTGCATGTATATCTAAGCATGTAGCCTCAAAAGAGAACACACAGGAGAGTTTTCCCTCGAAAGAATATGTAAGAATATCACATTATAAGGAAATACAGAGTTGCAGAGTAAAGACAAATACGTATGTATTGGAAACACTTTACGAGAAGAAATAAGGCAACACACATTATTAGCTTGTATCTCCTAAACAACAGGTTGTAACTCGAAAGGATTTGGTGTGGCGTGTACAGCTAAACGTGTAGCCTCAAAAGAGAACCCACAGAAGAATTTTCTTTCGTCAAAATATGTGAGAAAACCACGTTTTAAGGAAATCCCTCATCGTGCAAAATTATCTTGTTTTTCCTAAACAACAAGTTGTAACTCGAAAAGCTTTGGTGTTGGGTGAATGTCTAAGCGTGTAGCCTCAAAAGAGAATATAAAGGAGAGTTTTTTCTAGAAAGAATATGTAAGAATACCACGTTATAAGGAAAAACAGTGTTGCAGAGTAAAGACAAATACGTACATATTGGAAATACTTTATGAGAAGAAATAACGCATCGTAAAAAATTAACTTGTATCTCCTAAACAACACGTTGTAACTCGAAAAGCTTTGGTGTTGCGTGTATATCTAAGCGTGTAGCCTCAAAAGAGAATGCACAGGAGAGTTTTCTCTCAAAGGAACATGTAAGACTACAACGTTATAAGGAAATACAGTGTTGCAGAGTAAAGACAAAAACATAAATATTGGAAACACTTTACGAGAAGAAATGACGCATCATAAAATATAAGCTTGTATCTCCTAAACAACAAGTGGTAACTCGAAAAGATTTGGTTCGGCGTGTACGTCTAAAAGTGTAGCCTCTAAAGAGACCCCACAGGAGAATTTTCTTTCTTCAAAATTTGTCAGAAAACCACGTTATAAGGAAATCCCGCATCCTGGGAAATTATCTTGTTTTTCCTAAACAACAAGTTGTAACTCGAAAAGCTTTGGTGTTTCATGTATGTTTAAGTGTGTAGCCTCTAAAGGGAATGCCCAGGAGAGTTTTCTATCGAACGAATATGTAAGAATACCACGTTATAAGGAAATACAGTGTTGCAGAGTAAAGACAAATACGTACATATTGGAAACACTTTATGAGAAGAAATAACGCATCGTTCAAAATTAGCTTGTATCTCCTAAACAACACGTTGTAACTCGAAAAGATTTGGTGTGGCCCGTATGTCTACACGTGTAGCCTCAAAAGAGAACCCGCAGGAGAATTTTCTTTCGTCAAAATTTGTCAGAAAACCACGTTTTAAGGAAATCCCGCATCGTGAGAAATTATCTTGTTTTTCCTAAACAACACGTTGTAACTCGAAAAGCTTTGGTGTTGCGAGTATGTCTAAGCGTGTAGCCTCTAAAGAGTACACACAGGAGTGTTTTCTCTCGAAAGAACATGTAAGAATACAACGTTATAAGGAATACAGTGTTGCAGAGTAAAGACAAAAACATACTTGTTGGAAACACTTTACAAGAAGAAATAACGCATTGTAAAAAATTAGCTTGTATCTCCTAAACAACACGTGGTAACTCGAAAGGACTTGGTGTGGCATGTACGTCTAAATGTGTAGCCTCAAAAGAGAACCCATAGGAGAATTCTCTTTCATCAAAATTTGTCAGAAAACACGTTGTATGGAAATCTCGCTTCATGTGAAATTTTCTAGTTTTTCCTAAACAACACATTGTAACTCGAAAAGCTTTGGTGTTGCGTGTATGTCTAAGCGTGTAGCCTCAAAAGAGAACGCACAGGAGAGTTTTCTCTTGAACGAATATGTAAGAATACCACGTTATAAGGAAATACAGTGTTGCACAGAAAAGACAATTACGTACCATTGGAAACACTTTAAGAGAAGAAATAATGCATCGTACAAAATTAGCTTGTATCTCCTAAACAACACGTTGTAACTCGAAAAGATTTGGTGTGGCTCGTACGTCTACACGTATAGCCTCAAAAGAGAACCCACAGGATAACTTTCTTTCTTCAAAATTTTTCAGAAAACCACGTTTTATGTAAATCCCGCATCGTGAAAATTATCTTGTTTTTCCTTAAAAACACGTTGTAACTCGAAAAGCTTTGTTGTTGCGTGTATGTCTAAGCGTGTAGCCTCTAAAGAGTATGCACAGGAGAGTTTTCTCTAGAAAGAACATGTAAGAATACAACGTTATAAGGAAATACAGTGTTGCAGAGTAAAGACAAATACATACTTGTTGGAAACACTTTACAGGAAGAAATAATGCATCGTAAAAAATTAGCTTGTATCTCCTAAACAACACGTGGTAACTCGAAAGGACTTCATGTGGCGTGTACGTCTAAACGTGTAGCCTCAAAAGACAACCAATAGGAGAATTTTCTTTCTTCAAAATTTGTCAGAAAATCACGTTTTAACGAAATCCCGCATCCTGCGAAATTATCTTGTTTTTCCTAAACAACAAGTTGTAACTCGAAAAGCTTTGGTGTTGCGTGTATGTCTATGTGTGTAGCCACAAAAGCGAATGCACAGGAGAGTTTTCTCTCGAAAGAATATGTAAGAATACCACGTTGTAGGAAATACAGTGTTGCAGAGTAAAGACAAATACGTACATATTGGAAACACTTTAAGAGAAGAAATAACGCATCGTACAAAATTAGATTGTATCTCCTAAACATCACGTTGTAACTCGAAAAGATTTGGTGTGATGTATACGTCTAAACGTGTAGCCTTAAAAGAGAACCCACAGGAGAATTTTCTTTCAACAAAATTTGTCAGAAACCACGTTTTAAGGAAATCTCGCATCGTGCGAAATTATCTTGTTTTCCCTAAACAACATGTTGTAACTCGAAAAGCTTTGGTGTTGCATGTATATCTAAGCATGTAGCCTCAAAAGAGAACACACAGGAGAGTTTTCCCTCGAAAGAATATGTAAGAATATCACATTATAAGGAAATACAGAGTTGCAGAGTAAAGACAAATATGTATGTATTGGAAACACTTTACGAGAAGAAATAACGCAACACACATTATTAGCTTGTATCTCCTAAACAACAGGTTGTAACTCGAAAGGATTTGGTGTGGCGTGTACAGCTAAACGTGTAGCCTCAAAAGAGAACCCACAGAAGAATTTTCTTTTGTCAAAATATGTGAGAAAACCACGTTTTAAGGAAATCCCTCATCGTGCAAAATTATCTTGTTTTTCCTAAACAACAAGTTGTAACTCGAAAAGCTTTGGTGTTGCGTGTATGTCTAAGCGTGTAGCCTCAAAAGAGAATGTAAAGGAGAGTTTTTTCTAGAACGAATATGTAAGAATACCACGTTATAAGCAAAAACAGTGTTGCAGAGTAAAGACAAATACGTACATATTGGAAATACTTTATGAGAAGAAATAACGCATCGTAAAAAATTAACTTGTATCTCCTAAACAACACGTTGTAACTGGAAAAGATTTGGTGTGGCGTGTACGTCTAAACGTGTAGCCTCAAAAGTGAACCCACCGGACAATTTTCTTTCGTTAAATTTTTTCATTAAACCACGTTTTAAGGAAATCCCGCATCATGCAAAATCATCTTGTTTTTCCTAAACAACATGTTGTAACTCAAAAAGCTTTGGTGTTGCGTGTATGTTTAAGCGTGGAGCCTCAAAAGCGAAGGCACAGGTGAGTTTTCTCTCGAAAGAATATGTAAGAATACCACGTTATAAAGAAATACAATTTTGCAGAGTAAAGGCAAATAAGTACATATTGGAAACACTTTAGGAAAAGAAATAACGCATCGTACAAAATTAGCTTGTATCTCCTAAACAACACGTTGTAACATGAAAAGTTTTGGTTTGGCGTGTATGTCTAAACGTGTAGCCTCAAAAGAGAACACGAAGGAGAATTTTCTTTCGTCAAAATTTGTCAGAAAACCACGTTTTAAGGAAATCCCGCATAATGCGAAATTATCTTGTTTTTCCTAAACAACACGTTGTAACTCGAAAAGCTTTGGTGTTGCGTGTATGTCTAAGCGTGTAGCCTCAAAAGAGAATGCACAGGAGAATTTTCTCTCAAAAGAACATGTAAGAATACAACGTTATATGGAAATACAGTGTTGCAGAGTAAAGACAAATACGTACATATTGGAAACACTTTACGAGAAGAAATTACGCATCATGAAATATTAGCTTGTATCTCCTAAACAAAAAGTGGAAACTCACAAACATTTCGTTTGGTGTGTATGTCTAAACGTGTAGCCTCAAAAGAGAGCGCACTGGAGAATTTTCTTTCTTCAAAATTTGTCAGAAAACCACGTTTTAACGAAATCCCGCATCCTGCAAAATTATCTTGTTTTTCCTAAACAACAAGTTGTAACTCGAAAAGCTTTGGTGTTGCGTGTATGTCTAAGTGTGTAGCCTCAAAAGGATATGCAAGGAGAGTTTTCTCTCGAAAGAATATGTAAGAATACCACGTTATAAGGAAATACAGTGTTGCAGAGTAAAGACAAATACGTACATATTGGAAACACTTTAAGAGAAGAAATAAAAAATCGTACAAAATTAGCTTGTATCTCCTAAACAACAGGTTGTAACTCGAAAATATTTGGTGTGACGTGTACGTCTAAACGTGTAGCCTCAAAAGAGAACCGACAGGAGAATTTTTTATCGTCAAAATATGTGAGAAAACCACGTTTTAAGGCAATCCCTCATCGTGCAATATTATCTTGTTTTTCCTAAACAACAAGTTGTAACTCGAAATCTTTGGTGTTGTGTGTATGTCTAAGCGTGTAGCCTCAAAAGAGAATGCAAAGGAGAGTTTTTTTCTCGAAAGAATATGTAAGAATACCACGTTATAAGGAAATACAGTGTTGCAGAGTAAAGACAAATACGTACATATTGGAAACACTTTAGAGAAGAAATAACGCATCATACAAAATTAGCTTGTATCTCATAAACAACACGTTGTAACTCGAAAAGATTTGATATGGTATGTACGTATAAAAGTGTAGCCTCAAAAGAGAACCCACAGGAGAATTTTCTTTGGTCAAATTTGTCAGAAAACCACATATGAAGGAAATCCTGCATCGTGGGAAATTATCTTGTTTTTCCTAAACAACACGTTGTAACTCGAAAAGATTTGGTGTTGCGTGTTTGTCTCAGTGTGTAGCCTCAAAAGAGAACACACAGTAGAGTTTTCACTAGAAAAAATATGTAAGAATACCAGGTTATAAGGAAATACAGTGTTGCAGAGTAAAGACAAATACGTACTTATTGGAAACACTTTACAAGAAGAAATAACGCATCATACAAAATTAGCTTGTATCTCCTAAACAACAGGTTGTAACTCGAAAAGATTTGGTGTGGCATGTACGTCTAAACGTGTAGCCTCAAAAGAGAACCCACAGGAGAATTTTCTATCGTCAAAATTTGTGAGAAAACCACGTTTTAAGGAAATCCCTCATCGTGAAAAATTATCTTGTTTTTCTTAAACAACACGTTGTAACTCGAAAAGCTTTGGTGTTGCGTGTATGTCTAAGCATGTAGCCTCAAAAGAGAAGGCAAAGGAGAGTTCTTTCTCGAAAGAATATATAAGAATACCACGTTATAAGGAAATACAGTGTTGTAGAGTAAAGACAAATACGTACATATTGGAAACACTTTACGAGAAGAAAAAACACATCGTACAAAATTAGCTTGTATCTCCTAAACACACGTTGTAACTCTAAATGATTTGGTGTGGCGTGTACGTCTAAATGTGTAGCCTCAAAAGAGAACCCACAGGAGAATTTTCTTTGGTCAAATTTGTCAGAAAACCACTTATTAAGGAAATCCCGCATCGTGCGAAATTATCTTGTTTTTCCTAAACAACGCGTTGTAACTCGAAAAGCTTTGGTGTTGCGTGTATGTCTAAGCGTGTAGCCTCAAAAGAGAACACACAGGAGAGTTTTCTCTCGAAAGAATATGTAAGAATACCACGTTATAAGGAAGTACACTGTTGCAGAATAATGACAAATACTTACATATTGGAAACCCTTAAACTTTACGAGATTAAATAAAGCATCGTACAAAATTAGCTTGTATCTCCTAAACAACACGTTGTAACTCGAAAAGATTTGGTGTGGCGTGTACATCTAAACGTGTAGCCTCAAAAGAGAACCACAGAACAATTTTCTTTCGTCAAAATTTGTCAGAAAACCACGTTTTAAGGAAATCCCGCATCGTGAGAAATTATCTTGTTCTTCCTAAAAAACACGTTGTAACTCGAAAAGCTTTGGTGTTGCGTGTATGTCTAAGCATGTAGCCTCAAAAGAGAACGCACAGGAGAGTTTTCTCTCGAAAGAATATGGAAGAATACCACGTTATAAGGAAATACAGTGTTGCAGAGTAAAGACAAATACATACTTATTGGAAACACTTTAAGAGAAGAAATAACGCATCGTTCAAAATTAGCTTGTATCTCCTAAACAACAGGTTGTAACTCGAAAAGATTTGATGTGGCGTGTACGGCTAAACGTGTAGCCTCAAAAGAGAAACCACAAGGAGAATTTTCTTTGGTCAAAATTTGTCAGAAAACCACGTATTAAGGAAACCCCGCATCGTGTGAAATTATCTTGTTCTTCCAAAACAACAAGTTGTAACTCGAAAAGCTTTGGTGTTGCTTGTATGTCTAAGCGTGTAGCCTCAAAAGAGAATGCACAGGAGAGTTTTCTCTCGAAAGAATATGCAAGAATACCACGTTATAAGGAAAACAGTGTTGCAGAGTAAAGGCAAATACGTACGAATTGGAAACACTTAAACTTTACGAGAAGAAATAACGCATCTTAAAAAATTAGCTTGTATCTCCTAAACAACACGTTGTAACTCAAAAAGATTTGGTGTGGCGTGTACGTCTACACGTGTAGCCTCAAAAGAGAACCCACAGAATAACTTTCTTTCTTCAAAATTTTTCAGAAAACCACGTTTTAAGTAAATCCCGCATCGTGAAAATTATCTTGTTTTTCCTTAAAAACACGTTGTAACTCGAAAAGTTTTGTTGTTGCGTGTATGTCTAAGCGTGTAGCCTCAAAAGAGAAAGCACAGGGGAGTTTTCTCTCGAAAGAATATGTAAGAATACCACGTTATTAGGAAATAGAGAGTTGCAGAGTAAAGACAAAAACGTATGTATTGGAAACACTTAAACTTTACGAGAAGAAATAACGCATCGTAAAAAAAAAATAGCTTGTATCTCCTAAACAGCACGGTGTAACTCAAAAAGATTTGGTGTGGTGTGTACGTCTAAAGGTGTAGCCTCAAAAGAGAACCCACAGGAGAATTTTCTTTCGTCAAAATTTGTCAGAACACCACGTTTTAAGGAAATCCTGCATCGTGCGAAATTATCTTGTTCTTCCTAAACAACACGTTGTAACTAGAAAAGCTTTGCTGTTGCGTGTATGTCTAAGCTTGTAGCCTCAAAAGAGAACGCACAGGAGAGTTTTCTCTCAAAAGAATATGAAAGAATACCACGTTATAAGGAAATACAGTGTTGCAGAGTAAAGACAAACACGTATGTATTGGAAACCCTTAAACTTTACGAGATGAAATAAAGCATCGTACAAAATTAGATTGTATCTCCTAAACAACACGTTGTAACTCGAAAAGATTTGGTGTGGCATGTATGTCTAAACGTGTAGCCTCAAAAGAGAACCCACAGGACAATTTTCTTTCGTCAAAATTTTTCAGAAAACCACGTTTTAAGGAAATCCCGCATCGTGAGAAATTATCTTGTTCTTCCTAAACAACACGTTTTAACTCGAAAAGCTTTGGTGTTGGGTGTATGTCTAAGCGTGTAGCCCCAAAAGAGAACGCATAGGAGAGTTTTCTCTCGAAAGAATATGTAAGAATACCACGTTATAAGGAAATACAGTGTGGCAGAGTAAAGACAAATACGTACATACTGGAAACACTTTATGAGAGAAATAACGCATCTTGCAAAATTAGCTTGTATGTCCTAAACAACATGTTGTAACTTGAAAAGATTTGGTGTGGCGTGTACGTCTAAACGTGTATCCTCAAAAGAGAACCCACAGGAGAGTTTTCTTTCGTCAAAATTTGTCAGAAAACCACGTTTTAAGGAAATCCCGCATCGTGCGAAATTATCTTGTTTTTCCTAAACAACACGTTGTAACTCGAAAAGCTTTGGGGTTGCGTGTATGTCTAAGTGTGTAGCCTCTAAAGGGAATGCAAGGAGAGTTTTCTCTCGAAAGAATATGTAAGAATACCACGTTATAAGGAAATACAGTGTTGCAGCGTAAAGACAAATACGTACATATTGTAAACACTTTAAGAGAAGAAATAAAAATTCGTACAAAATTAGCTTGTATCTCATAAACAACACGTTGTAACTCGAAAATATTTGGTGTGACGTGTACGTCTAAACGTGTAACCTCAAAAGAGAACCGACAGGAGAATTTTTTATCGTCAAAATATGTACGAAAACCACGTTTTAAGGAAATCCCTCAGCGTGCAAAATTATCTTGTTTTTCCTAAACAACAAGTTGTAACTCGAAAAGTTTTGGTGTTTCGTGTATGTCTAAGCGTGTAGCCTCAAAAGAGAATGCAAAGGAGAGTTTTTTCTCGAAAGAATATGTAAGAATACCACGTTTTAAGGAAATACAGTGTTGCAGAGTAAAGACAAATACGTACATATTGGAAACACTTTACGAGAAGAAATAATGCATCATACAAAATTAGCTTGTATCTCCTAAACAACACGTTGTAACTCGAAAAGATTTGATGTGGTGTGTACGTCTAAACGTGTAGCCTCAAAAGAGAACACACAGGAGAATTTTCTTTGGTCAAATTTGTCAGAAAACCACGTATTAAGGAAATCCTGCATTGAGGGAAATTATTTTGTTTTTCCTAAACAACACGTTTTAACTCGAAAAGGTTTGGTGTTGCGTGTTTGTCTCAGTGTGTAGCCTCAAAAGAGAACACACAGGAGAGTTTTCATAAGAAAGAATATGTAAGAATACCAGGTTATAAGGAAATACAGTGTTGCAGAGTAAAGACAAATACGTACTTATTGGAAACACTTTACGAGAAGCAATAACGCACCATACAAAATTAGCTTGTATCTCCTAAACAACAGGTTGTAACTCGAAAGGATTTGGTGGGGCATGTACGTCTAAACGTGTAGCCTCAAAAGCGAACCCACAGGAGAATTTTCTATCGTCAAAATTTGTGAGAAAACTACGTTTTAAGGAAATCCCTCATCGTGCAAAATTATCTTGTTTTTCTTAAACAACACGTTGTAACTCGAAAAGCTTTGGTTTTGCGTGTATGTCTAAGCATGTAGCCTCAAAAGAGAAGGCAAAGGATAGTTCTTTCTCGAAAGAATATATAAGAATACCACGTTATAAGTAAATATAGTGTTGCAGAGTAAAGACAAATACGTACATATTGGAAACACTTTACGAGAAGAAATAACGCATCGTAGAAAATTAGCTTGTATCTCGTAAACAACACGTTGTAACTCTAAATGATTTGGTGTGGCATGTACGTCTAAACGTGTAGCCTCAAAAGAGAACCCACAGGAGAATTTTCTTTGGTCAAATTTGTCAGAAAACCACGTATTAAGGAAATCCTGCATCGTGCGAAATTATCTTGTTTTTCCTAAACAACACGTTTTAACTCGAAAAGCTTTGGTGTTGCGTGTATGTCTCAGCATGTAGCCTCAAAAGAGAACACACAGGAGAGTTTTCTCTCAAAAGAATATGTAAGAATACCACGTTATAAGGAAATACAGTGTTTCAGAGTAAAGACAAATAGGTACGTATTGGAAACCCTTAAACTTTACGAGATGAAATAAAGCATCGTACAAAATTAGCTCGTATCTCCTAAACAACACGTTGTAACTCGAAAAGACTTTGTGTGGCGTGTACGTCTAAACGTGTAGCCTCAAGAGAGAACCCATAGGAGAATTTTCTTTCGTCAAATATTCAGAAAACCACGTTTATGAAATCCCGCATCGTGCGAAATTATCTTGTTTTTCCTAAACAAAACCTTGTAACTCGAAAAGCTTAGGTGTTGCATGTATGTTTAAGCGTGTAGACTCAAAAGAGAGCACAGAGGAGAGTTTTCTCTCGAAAGAATGTGTAAGAATACCACGTTATAAGAAAATACAGTGTTGCAGATTAAAGACAAATACGTACTTATTGGAAATACTTTATGAGAAGAAATAACATATCGTAAAAAATTAGCTTGTATCTCCTAAACAACAAGTTGAAACTCCAAAAGATTTGGTGTGGCGTGTACGTCTAAACGTGTAGCCTCAAAAGAGAACCCACAGGAGAATTTTCTTTGGTCAAAATTTGTCAGAAAACCACGTATTAAGGAAATCCCGCATCGTGCGAAATTATCTTGTTTTTCCTAAACAACGCGTTGTAATTCGAAAAGCTTTGGTGTTGGGTGTATGTCTAAGCGTGTAGCCTCAAAAGAGAACACACAGGAGAGTTTTCTCTCGAAAGAATATGTAAGAATACCACGTTATAAGGAAGTACACTGTTGCAGAATAATGACAAATACTTTCGTATTGGAAACCCTTAAACTTTACGAGATGAAATAAAGCATCGTACAAAATTAGCTTGTATCTCCTAAACAACACGTTGTAACTCGAAAAGATTTGGTGTGGCGTGTACATCTAAACATGTAGCCTCAAAGAGAACCACAGGACAAATTTCTTTCGTCAAAATTTGTCAGAAAACCACGTCTTAAGGAAATCCCGCATCGTGAGAAATTATCTTGTTCTTCCTAAAAAACATGTTGTAACTCGAAAAGCTTTGGTGTTGCGTGTATGTCTAAGCATGTAGCCTCAAAAGAGAACGCACAGGAGAGTTTTCTCTCAAAAGAATATGTAAGAATACCACGTTATAAGGAAACACAGTGTTGCAGAGTAAAGACAAATACGTACTTATTGGAAACACTTTACGAGAAGAAATAACGCATCGTAAAAAAATTAGCTTGTATCTCCTAAACAACAGGTTGTAACTCGAAAAGATTTGGTGTGGCGTGTACGGCTAAACGTGTAGCCTCAAAAGAGAACGCACAGGAGAATTTTCTTTGGTCAAAATTTGTCAGAAAACCACGTACTAAGGAAACCCAGCATCGTGCGAAATTATCTTGTTTTTCCTAAACAACACATTGTAACTCGAAAAGCTTTGGTGTTGCGTGTATGTCTAAGCATGTAGCCTCAAGAGAGAACGCACAGGAGAGTTTTCTCTCGAAAGAATAGTTAAGAATACCACTTTATAAGGAAGTACAGTGTTGCTGAGTAAAGACAAAAGCGTACATATTGGAAACACTTAAACTTTACGAGATGTATTAAAGCATCGTAAAAATTAGCTTGTATCTCCTAAACAACACGTTTTTACTGGAAAAGATTTGGTGTGGCTTGTACGTCTAAACGTGTAGCCCCAAAAGAGAACCCACAGGACAATTTTCTTTCGTCAAAATTTGTCAGCAAACCTCGTTTTAAGGAAATCCCGCATCGTGAGAAATTATCTTGTTCTTCCTAAACAACACGTTGTAACTCGAAAAGTTTTGGTGTTGCATGTATGTCTAAGCGTGTAGCCTCAAAAGAGAACGCACAGGAGAGTTTTCTCTCGAAAGAATATGTAAGAATACCACGTTATTAGGAAAACAGTGTTGCAGAGTAAAGGCAAATACGTACGTATTGGAAACACTTAAACTTTACGAGAAGAAATAACGCATCTTAAAAAATTATCTTGTATCTCCTAAACAACACGTTGTAACTCGAAAAGATTTGTTGTGGCGTGTACGTCTAAACGTGTAGCCTCAAAAGAGAAACCTCGGGAGTATTTTCTTTTGTCAAAATTTGTCAGAAAACCACGTTTTAAGGAAATCCCGCATCGTGCTAAATTATCTTGTTTTTCCTAAACAACACATTGTAACTCGAAAAGCTGTGGTGTTGCCTGTATGTCTAAGCGTGTAGCCTCAAAAGAGAATGCACAGGAGAGTTTTCTCTCGAAAGAATATGTAAGAATACCACGTTATAAGGAAATACAGAGTTGCAGTGTAAAGACAAAAACGTATGTATTGGAAACACTTAAACTTTATGAGAAGAAATAACGCATCGTAAAAAAAAAATTAGCTTGTATCTCCTAAACAGCACGGTGTAACTCAAAAAGATTTGGTGTGGTGTGTACGTCTAAAGGTGTAGCCTCAAAAGAGAACCCACAGGAGTATTTTCTTTCATCAAAATTTGTCAGAACACCACGTTTTAAGGAAATCCCGCATCGTGGGAAATTATCTTGTTCTTCCTAAACAACATGTTGTAACTCGAAAGGCTTTGCTGTTGCGTGTATGTCTAAGCGTGTAGCCTCAAAAGAGAATGCACAGGAGAGTTTTCTCTCGAAAGAATATGAAAGAATACCACGTTATAAGGAAATACAGTGTTACAGAGTAAAGACAAACACGTATGTATTGGAAACCCTTAAACTTTACGAGATGAATTAAAGCATCGTACAAAATTAGCTTGTATCTCCTAAACAACACGTTGTAACTCGAAAAGATTTGGTGTGGCATGTACGTCTAAACGTGTAGCCTCAAAAGAGAACCCACAGGACAATTTTCTTTCGTCAAAATTTTTCAGAAAAACACGTTTTAAGGAAATCGCGCATCGTGAGAAATTATCTTGTTCTTCCTAAACAACACGTTTTAACTCGAAAAGCTTTGGTGTTGGGTGTATGTCTAAGCATGTAGCCCCAAAAGAGAACGCATAGGAGAGTTTTCTCTCGAAAGAATATATAAGAATACCACGTTATAAGGAAATACAGTGTGGCAGAGTAAAGACAAATACGTACATACTGGAAACACTTTATGAGAGAAATAACGCATCTTGCAAAATTTGCTTGTATGTCCTAAACAACATGTTGTAACTCGAAAAGATTTGGTGTGGCGTGTCCGTCTAAACGTGTATCCTCAAAAGAGAACCCACAGGAGAGTTTTCTTTCATCAAAATTTGTCAGAAAACCACGTTTTAAGGAAATCCCGCATCTTGTGAAATTATCTTGTTTTTCCTAAACAACACGTTGTAACTCGAAAAGCTTTGGTGTTGCGTGTATGTGTAAGTGTGTAGCCTCTAAAAGGAATGCAAGGAGAGTTTTCTCTCGAAAGAATATGTAAGAATACCACGTTATAAGGAAATACAGTGTTGAAGAGTAAAGACAAATACGTACATATTGTAAAACTTTAAGAGAAGAAATAAAAAAATCATACAAAATTAGCTTGTATCTCCTAAACAACACGTTGTAACTCGAAAATATTTGGTGTGATGTGTACGTCTAAATGTGTAGCCTAAAAAGAGAACCGACAGGAGACTTTTTTATCGTCAAAATATGTAAGAAAACCACGTTTTAAGGAAATCCCTTATCGTGCAAAATTATCTTGTTTTTCCTAAACAATGCGTTGTAACTCGAAAAGCTTTGGAGTTGCGTGTATGTCTAAGCGTGTAGACTCAAAGAGAGCACACAGGAGAGTTTTCTCTAAAAAGAATATGTAAGAATACCACCTTATAAGGAAATACAGTGTTGCAGAGTAAAGACAAATACGTACTTATTGGAAACACTTTATGAGAAGAAAAAACGCATCGTAAAAAATTAGCTTGTATCTCCTAAACAACACGTTGTAACTCGAAAAGATTTGGTGTGACCTGTACGTCTAAACGTGTAGCCTCAAAAGAGAACACACAGGAGAATTTTCTTTGGTCAAAATTTGTCAGAAAACCATGTATTAAGGAAATCCCGCATCGTGCGAAATTATCTTGTTTTTCCTAAACAACGCGTTGTAACTCGAAAAGCTTTAGTGTTGCGTGTATGTCTAAGCGTGTAGCCTCAAAAGAGAACACACAGGAGAGTTTTCTCCCGAAAGAATATGTAAGAATACCACATTATAAGGAAGTACACTGTTGCAGAATAATGACAACTACTTTCGTATTGGAAACCCTTAAACTTTACGAGATGAAATAAAGCATCGTACAAAATTAGCTTGTATCTCCTAAACAACACGTTGTAACTCGAAAAGATTTGGTGTGGCGTGTACATCTAAACGTGTAGCCTCAAAGAGAACCACAGGACAAATTTCTTTCGTCAAAATTTGTCAGAAAACCACGTTTTAAGGAAATCCCGCATCGTGAGAAATTACCTTGTTCTTCCTAAAAAACACGTTGTAACTCGAAAAGCTTTGGTGTTGCGTGTATGTCTAAGCATGTAGCCTCAAAAGAGAACGCACAGGAGAGTTTTCTCTCGAAAGAATATGTAAGAATACCACGTTATAAGGAAACACAGTGTTGCAGAGTAAAGACAAATACGTACTTATTGGAAACACTTTACGAGAAGAAATAACGCATCGTAAAAAAATTAGCTTGTATCTCCTAAACAACAGGTTGTAACTCGAAAAGATTTGGTGTGGCGTGTACGGCTAAACGTGTAGCCTCAAAAGAGAACCCACAGGAGTATTTTCTTTCATCAAAATTTGTCAGAAAACCACGTTTTAAGGAAATCCCGCATCGTGCTAAATTATCTTGTTTTTCCTAAACAACACATTGTAACTCGAAAAGCTGTGGTGTTGCCTGTATGTCTAAGCGTGTAGCCTCAAAAGAGAACACACAAGAGAGTTTCCTTCGAAAGAGTATGTAAGAATACCACGTTATAAGGAAATACAGAGTTGCAGTGTAAAGACAAAAACGTATGTATTGGAAACACTTAAACTTTACGGGAAGAAATAATGCATCGTAAAAAAAATTAGCTTGTATCTCCTAAACAGCATGGTGTAACTCAAAAAGATTTGGTGTGGTGTGTACGTCTAAAGGTGTAGCCTCAAAAGAGAACCCACAGGAGAATTTTCTTTCATCAAAATTTGTCAGAACACCACGTTTTAAGGAAATCCCGCATCGTGGGAAATTATCTTGTTCTTCCTAAACAACATGTTGTAACTCGAAAAGCTTTGCTGTTGCGTGTATGTCTAAGCGTGTAGCCTCAAAAGAGAACGCACAGGAGAGTTTTCTCTCGAAAGAATATGAAAGAATACCACGTTATAAGGAAATACAGTGTTGCAGAGTAAAGACAAACACGTATGTATTGGAAACCCTTAAACTTTATGAGATGAAATAAAGCATAGTACAAAATTAGCTTGTATCTCCTAAACAACACGTTGTAACTCGAAAAGATTTGGTGTGGCATGTACGTCTAAACGTGTAGCCTCAAAAGAGAACCCACAGGACAATTTTCTTTCGTCAAAATTTTTCAGAAAAACACGTTTTAAGGAAATCGCGCATCGTGAGAAATTATCTTGTTCTTCCTAAACAACACGTTTTAACTCGAAAAGCTTTGGTGTTGGGTGTATGTCTAAGCATGTAGCCCCAAAAGAGAATGCATAGGAGAGTTTTCTCTCGAAAGAATATGTAAGAATACCACGTTATAAGGAAATACAGTGTGGCAGAGTAAAGACAAATACGTACATACTGGAAACACTTTATGAGAGAAATAACGCATCTTGCAAAATTAGCTTGTATGTCCTAAACAACATGTTGTAACTCGAAAAGATTTGGTGTGGCGTGTTCGTCTAAACGTGTATCCTCAAAAGAGAACCCACAGGAGAGTTTTCTTTCGTCAAAATTTGTCAGAAAACCACGTTTTAAGGAAATCCCGCATCGTGCGAAATTATCTTGCTTTTCCTAAACAACACGTTGTAACTCGAAAAGCTTTGGGGTTGCGTGTATGTCTAAGTGTGTAGCCTCTAAAGGGAATGCAAGGAGAGTTTTCTCTCGAAAGAATATGTAAGAATACCACGTTATAAGGAAATACAGTGTTGCAGATTAAAGACAAATACGTACATATTGTAAAACTTTAAGAGAAGAAATAAAAAATCGTACAAAATTAGCTTGTATCTCCTAAACAACACGTTGTAACTCGAAAATATTTGGTGTGACGTGTACGTCTAAACGTGTAGCCTCAAAAGAGAACCGACAGGAGAATTTTTTATCGTCAAAATATGTAAGAAAACCACGTTATAAGGAAATCCCTTATCGTGCAAAATTATCTTGTTTTTCCTAAACAATGCGTTGTAACTCGAAAAGCTTTGGTGTTGCGTGTATGTCTAAGCGTGTAGACTCAAAAGAGAGCACACAGGAGAGTTTTCTCTAAAAAGAATATGTAAGAATACCACGTTATAAGGAAATACAGTGTTGCAGAGTAAAGACAAATACGTACTTATTGGAAACACTTTATGAGAAGAAATAACGCATCGTAAAAAATTAGCTTGTATCTCCTAAACAACACGTTGTAACTCGAAAAGATTTGGTGTGACCTGTAGGTCTAAACGTGTAGCCTCAAAAGAGAACCCACAGGAGAATTTTCTTTGGTCAAAATTTGTCAGAAAACCACATATTAAGGAAATCCCGCATCGTGCGAAATTATCTTGTTTTTCCTAAACAACGCGTTGTAACTCGAAAAGCTTTGGTGTTGCGTGTATGTCTAAGCGTGTAGCCTCAAAAGAGAACACACAGGAGAGTTTTCTCTCGAAAGAATATGTAAGAATACCACGTTATATGGAAGTACACTGTTGCAGAATAATGACAAATACTTTCATATTGGAAACCCATAAACTTTACGAGATGAAATAAAGCATCGTAAAAAATTAGCTTGTATCTCCTAAACAACACGTTGTAACTCGAAAGGATTTGGTGTGGCGTGTACATCTAAACGTGTAGCCTCAAAGAGAACCACAGGACAAATTTCTTTCGTCAAAATTTGTCAGAAAACCACGTTTTAAGGAAATCCTGCATCGTGAGAAATTATCTTGTTCTTCCTAAAAAAAACGTTGTAACTCGAAAAGCTTTGGTGTTGCGTGTATGTCTAAGCGTTTAGCCTCAAAAGAGAACGCACAGGAGAGTTTTCTCTCGAAAGAATATGCAAGAATACCACGTTATAAGGAAAACAGTGTTGCAGAGTAAAGGCAAATACATACGTATTGGAAACACTTAAACTTTACGAGAAGAAATAACGCATCTTAAAAAATTAGCTTGTATCTCCTAAACAACACGTTGTAACTCGAAAAGATTTGGTGTGGCATGTACGTCTAAACGTGTAGCCTCAAAAGAGAACCCTCAGGAGTATTTTCTTTTGTCAATATTTGTCAGAAACCACGTTTTAAGGAAATACTGCATCGTGCGTTATTATCTTTTTTTTCCTAAAGAACACGTTGTAACTCGAAAAGCTGTGGTGTTGCGTTTTTGTCTAAGCGTGTAGCCTCAAAAGAGAACGCACAGGAGAGTTTTCTCTCGAAAGAATATGTAAGAATACCACGTTATAAGGAAATACAGAGTTGCAGAGTAAAGACAAAAACGTATGTATTGGAAAAACTTAAACTTTACGAGAAGAAATAACGCATCGTAAAAAAAATTTGCTTGTATCTTCTAAACAGCACGGTGTAACTCAAAAAGATTTGGTGTGGTGTGTACGTCTAAAGGTGTAGCCTCAAAAGAGAACCCACAGGTGAATTTTCTTTCATCAAAATTTGTCAGAAACCACGTTTTAAGGAAAACTAGCATCGTGCGAAATTATCTTGTTTTTTCTAAACAACAAGTTGTAACTCGAAAAGCTCTGGAGTTGCGTGTATGTCTAAGCATGTAGCCTCAAAAGAGAATGCACAGGAGAGTTTTCTCTCGAAAGAATATGTAAGAATACCACGTTATAAGGAAATACGGTGTTGCAGAGTAAAGACAAACACGTATGTATTCGAAACACTTTACGTAAAGAATTAACGCATAGTACAAAATTAGCTTGTATCTCCTAAACAACATGTTGTAACTCGAAAAGATTTGGTGTGGCATGTACGTCTAAACGTGTAGCCTTAAAAGAGAACCCACAGGAGAATTTTCTTTCGTTAAAATTTTTCAGAAAACCACGTGTTAAGGAAATCCCGCATCGTGCAAAATCATCTTCTTTTTCCTAAACAACATGTTGTAACTCGAAAAGCTTTGGTGTTACGCGTATGTCTAAGCGTGGAGCCTCAAAAGAGAAGGCACAGGAGAGTTTTCTCTCGAAAGAAAATGTAAGAATACCACGTTATAAAGAAATACAATTTTGCAGAGTAAAGGCAAATAAGTACATATTGGAAACACTTTACAAGAAAAAATAACGCATCGTACAAAATAAGCTTGTATCTCCTAAACAACACGTGGTAACTCGAAAAAATTTGATGTGACGTGTACGTCTAAACGTGTAGCCTCCAAAGATAACCCACAGGAGAATTTTCTTTTGTCAAAATTTGTCAGAAAACCACGTTTTAAGGAAATCCCGCATCGTGCGAAATTATCTTTTTATTCATAAACAACATGTTGTAACTTGAAAAGCTTTGGTTTTGCGTGTATGTCTCCGCGTGTAGCCTCAAAAGGGAACGCACAGGATAGTTTTCTCTCGAAAGAATGTGTAAGAATACCACGTTATAAGGAAATACAGTGTTTCAGAGTAAAGACAAATACTTACGTATTGGAAACACCTTACGAGTAGAATTAACGCATCGTATAAAATTAGCTTGTATCTCCTAAAAAGCACGTTGTAACTCGAAAACATTTGGTGTGGCGTGTACGACTAAATGTGTAGCCTCAAAAGAGAACCCACAGGAGAATTTTCTTTCCTCAAAATTTTTCAGAAAACCACGTCTTAAGGAAATCCCGCATCGTGCGAAATCATCTTCTTTTTCCTAAACAACATGTTGTGACTCGAAAAGCTTTAGTGTTGCGTGTATGTGTAAGCCTGGAGCCTCAAAAGAGAAGGCACAGGAGAGTTTTCTCTTGAAAGAATATGTAAGAATACCACGTTATTAGGAAATACAATTTTGCAGAGTAAATACAAATAAGTATATATTGGGAACACTTTACGAGAAGAAATAACGCATCGAAAAAAATTAGCTTATATCTCCTAAACAACACGTGGTAACTCGAAAAGATTTGGTTTGACGTGTATATCTAAAGGTGTAGCCTCAAAGAAGAACAAAAAGGAGAATTTTCTTTCGTCAAAAATTTGTCAGAAAACCACGTTTTAAGGAAATACCGCATCTTGCGAAATTATCTTGTTTTTCCTAAACAACACGTGGTAACTCGAAAAGCTTTGGTGTTGCGTGTTTGTCTAAGCGTGTAGCCTCAAAAGAGAATGCACAGGAGAGTTTTCTCTCGATAGAACATGTAAGAATTCAACGTTATAAGGAAATACAGTGTTGCAGAGTAAAGACAAATACGTACATATTGGAAACACTTTACGAGAAGAAATTAAGCATCATACAATATTAGCTTGTATCTCCTAAACAACAAGTGGAAACTCGAAAATATTTGGTTTGGCGTGTACGTGTAAAAGTTTAGCTTCAAAAGAGAACCCACTGGAGAATTTTCTTTCGTCAAAATTTGTCAGAAAACCACGTTTTAAAGAAATCCCGCATCCTGCGAAATTATCTTGTTTTTCCTAAACAACACGTTGTAACTCGAAAAGCTTTGGTGTTGCGTGTATGTCTCAGTGTGTAGCCTCAAAAGAGACCGCACAGGAGAGTTTTCACTCGAAAGAATATGTAAGAATGCCACGTTGTAAGGAAATACAGTGTTGCAGAGTAAAGAAAAATAAGTACGTATTGGAAACACTTTACGAGAAGAATTAACGCATTATAAAAAATTAGCTTGTATCTCCTAAACAATACGTTGTAACTCGAAAAGATTTGGTGTGACATGTACGTCTAAATATGTAGCCTCAAAAGAGAACCCACAGGAGAATTTTCTTTCGTCAAAATTTTTCAGAAAACCAGGTTTTTAGGAAATCCCGCATCGTGCGAAATCATCTTCTTTTTCCTAAACAACACGTTGTAACTCGAAAAGCTTTGGTGTTGCGTGTTTGTCTAATCATGTAGCCTCAAAAGAGAATGCACAGGAGAGTTTTCCCTCGAAAGAATATGTAAGAATACCATGTTATAAGGAAATACAGTGTTGCAGAGTAAAGACAAATATGTACGTATTGGAAACACTTTACGAGAAGAAATAACGCATCGTACAATATTTGCTTGTGTCTCCTAAACAACACGTTGTAACTGAAAAATATTTGGTGTGGCTCGTACGTCTACACGTCTAGCCTCAAAAGAGAACCTACAGGAGAACTTTCTTTCGTCAAAATTTGTCAGAAAACCACGTTTTAAGGAAATCCCGCATCATGCAAAATTATCTTGTTTTTCCTAAACAACACGTTGTAACTCGAAAAGCTTTGGTGTTGCGTGTATGTCTGAGCATGTAGCCTCTAAAGAGAATGCACAGGAGAGTTTTCTCTCGAAAGAACATGTAAGAATACAACGTTATAAGGAAATACAGTGTTGCAGAGTAAAGACAAATACATACGTATTGGAACCACTTTACGAAAAGAAATAACGCATCATACAAAATTAGCTTGTATCTCTTAAACAACACGTTGTAACTCGAAAGGATTTGGTGTGGCATGCACGTCTAAACGTGTAGCCTCAAAAGAGAAGCCACAGGAGAATTTTCATTCGTCAAAATTTTTCAGAAAACCACGTTTTAAGGAAATCCCGCATCGTGCAAAATTATCTTGTTTTCCATAAACAACACGTTGTAACTCGAAAAGCTTTGGTGTTGCCTGTATGTCTAAGTGTGTAGCCTCAAAAGGGAACGCACAGGATAGTTTTCTCTCGAAGGAATATGTAAGAATACCACGTTATAAGGATATATAATGTTGCAGTGTAAAGACAAATATGTACTTATTGGAAACACTTTACGAGAAGAATTAACGCATAGTAAAAAATTAGCTTATATCTCCTAAACAACACGTTGTAATTCGAAAAGATTTGGTGTGGCTCGTACCTCTACACGTGTAGCCTCAAAAGAGAACCCACAGGAGAACTTTCTTTCGTCAAAATTTTTCAGAAAACCACGTTTTATGGAAATCTCGCATCGTGCTAAATTATCTTGTTTTTCCTAAACAACACATTGTAACTCGAAAAGCTTTGGCGATGCATGTTTGCTTAAGCGTGTCCCCTCAAAAGAGAACGCACAGGAGAGTTTTCCCTCGAAATAATATGTAAGATTACCATGTTATAAGGAAATACAGTGTTGCAGATTAAAGACAAATAAGTACGTATTGGAAACACTTTACGAGAAGAAATAATGCATCGTACAAAATTAGCTTGTATCTCCTAAACAACACGTGGTAACTTGAAAGGATTTGGTGTGGCGTGTACGTCTAAACGTGTAGCCTCAAAAGAGAACCCACAGAAGAATTTTCTTTATTCAAAATTTTTCAGAAAACCACGTTTTAAGGAAATCCCGCATCGTGCGAAATCATCTTCTTTTTCCTAAACAACATGTTGTAACTCGAAAAGCTATGGTGTTGCGAGTATGTGTAAGCGTGGAGCCTCAAAAGAGAAGGCACTGGAGAGTTTTCTCTCCAAAGAATATGTAAGAATACCACGTTATAAGGAAATACAATTTTGCAGAGTAAAGACAAATAAGTACATATTGGAAAAAAATTTACGAGAAGAAATAACGCATCTTATAAAATTAGCTTGTATCTCCTAAACAACAGGTTGTAATTCGAAAGGATTTGGTGTGACGTGTACGTCTAAAAGTGTAGCCTCAAACGAGAACCCACAGGAGAATTTTCTTTCATAAAAATTTGTCAGAAACCACGTTTTAAGGAAATCTCGCATCGTGGGAAATTATCTTGTTTTTCCTAAACAACACGTTGTAACTCGAAAAGCTTTGGTGTTGCGTGTATTTCTAAGCGTGTAGCCTCAAAAGAGAACGCACAGGAGAGGTTTCTCTCGAAAGAATATGTAAGAATACCACGTTATAAGGAAATAAAGTGTTGCAGAGTAAAGACAACTACATACATATTGGAAACACTTTAAGAGAAGAAATAACACATCGTACAAAATTAGCTTGTATCTCCTAAACAACACGTTTTAACTCGAAAAGATTTGGTGTGGCTCGTACCTCTACACGTGTAGCCTCAAAAGAGAACCCACAGGATAACTTTCTTTCGTCAAAATTTTTCAGACAACCACGTTTTATGGAAATCTCGCATTGTGCGAAATTATCTTGTTTTTCCTAAACGACACATTGTAACTCGAAAAGCTTTGGCGTTGCGTGTATGTCTAAGCGTGTAGCCTCTAAAGAGAACGCACAGGAGAGTTTTCTCTCGAAAGAATATGTAAGAATACAACGTTATAAGGAAATACAGTGTTGTAGAGAAAAGACAAATAAGTACGTATTGGAAAACTTTACGAGCAGAAGTAATGCATCTTACAAAATTAGCTTGTATCTCCGAAACAACACGTGGTAACTCGAAAAGATTTGGTGTGCCGTGTACGTCTAAACGTGTAGCCTCAAAAGAGAACCCACAGGAGAATTTTCTTTCGTCAAAATTTGTCAGAAAACCACGTTTTAAGGAAATCCCGCATCGTGCGAAATTATCTTGTTTTTCCTAAACAACACGTTGTAACTAGAAAAGCTTTGGTGTTGCGTGTATGTCTAAGCGTGCAGCCTCAAAAGAGAATGCACAGGAGAGTTTTCTCTCGAAAGAATATGTAAGAATACCATGTTATAAGGAAACATATTGCTGCAGAGTAAAGACATACGCACTTATTGGAAACACATTATGAGAAGAAATAACGCATGGTACAAAATTAGCTTGTATCTCCAAAACAACACGTGGTAACTCAAAAAGATTTGGTGTGGCGTGTACGTCTGAACGTGTAGCCTCAAAAGAGAACCCACAGGAGAATTTTCTTACGTCAAAATTTGTCAGAAAACCACGTTTTAAGGAAATCCCGCATCGGGCGAAATTATCTTGTTTTTCTTAATCAACACGTTGTAACTCGAAAAGTTTTGGTGTTGCGTGTATGTCTAAGCATGTAGCCTCCAAAGAGAACGCACAGGATAGTTTTCTCTCAAAAGAATATGTAAGAATACCACGTGATAAGGAAATACAGTGTTGCAGAGTAAAGACAAATACGTACTTATTGGAAACACTTTACGAGAAGAAATAACGCATCATGCAAAATTAGCTTGTATCTCCTAAACAACACGCTGTAACTCGAAAAGATTTGGTGTGGCGTGTACGTCTAAATGTGTAGCCTCAATGAGAACCCACAGTAGAATTTTCTTTCGTCAAAATTTGTCAAAAACCACGTTTTAAGGAAATCCCGCATCGTGCGTAATTATCTTGTTTTTCCTAAACAACATGTTGTAACTCGAAAATCTTTGGTGTTGCGTGTATATCTAAGCGTGTAGCCTTAAAAGAGAACGCACAGGAGAGTTTTTTCCTGAAAGAATATGTAGGAATACCACGTTATAAGGAAATACAGTGTTGCAGAGTAAAGACAAATACATACTTTTTGGAAACACTTAAACTTTACGAGTAGAAATAACACATAGTACAAAATTAGCTTGTATCTCCTAAACAACACGTTATAACTCGAAAGGATTTGGTGTGGCTTGTACATCTAAACGTGTACCCTTAAAAGAGAACCCACAGGACAATATTCTTTCGTCAAAATTTGTCAGATAACCACGTTTTAAGGAAATCCCGCATCATGCGTAATTATCTTGTTTTTCCTAAACAACACGTTGTAACTCGAAAAGCTTTGGTTTTGCGTGTATGTCTAAGCATGTAGCCTCCAAAGTGAACGCACAGGAGAGTTTTCTCTCGAAAGAATATGTAAGAATACCACGTTATAAAGAAATACAGTGTTGCAGAGTAAAGGCAACTACATACATATTGGAGACACTTAAACTTTACGAGAAGAAATAACGCATCGTAAAAATATTAGCTTGTATCTCCTAAACAACACGTTGAAATTCAAGAAGATTTGGTGTGGCGTGTACAACTAAACGTGTAGCCTCAAAAGAGAACCCACAGGAGAATTTTCTTTGGTCAAAATTTGTCAGAAAACCACGTTTTAAGGAAATCCCGCATCGTGGTAAATTATCTTGTTCTTCCTAAACAACACGTTGTAACTCGAAAAGCGTTGGTGTTGCGTATATCTCTAAGCGTGTAGCCTCAAATGAGAACGCACAGGAGAGTTTTCTCTTGAAAGAATATGTAAGAATACCACGTTATAAGGAAATACAGTGTTGCAGAATAAAGACATATACTAACTTATTGGAAAAACTTTAGGAGAAGAAATAACGCATCGTACAAAATTAGCTTGTATCTCCTAAACAACACGTTGTAACTTAAAAAGATTTGGTGTGGCCTGTACGTCTAAACGTGTAGCCTCAAAAGAGAACCCATAGAGGAATTTTCCTTAATCAAAATTTGTCAGGAAACCACTTATTAAGGAAATCCCGCATCGTGCGTAATTATCTTGTTTTTCCTAAACAACGCGTTGTAACTCGAAAAGCTTTGGTGTTGCGTGTCCGTCTAAGTGCGTAGCCTCAAAGGGGAACGCACAGGAGAGTTTTCTCTTGAAAGAATACGTAAGAATACCACGTTATAAGGAAATACAGTGTTGCAGAGTATAGACAAATAAGTACTTATTGGAAACACTTTAGGAGAAGAAATAAAGCATCATGCAAAATTAGCTTGTATCTCCTAAACAACACGTTGTAACTGGAAAAGCTTTGGTGTTGCGTGTATGTCTAAGCGTGCAGCCTCAAAAGAGAATGCACAGGAGAGTTTTCTCTCGAAAGAATATGTAAGAATACCATGTTATAAGGAAACATATTGCTGCAGAGTAAAGACATACGCACTTATTGGAAACACATTATGAGAAGAAATAACGCATGGTACAAAATTAGCTTGTATCTCCAAAACAACACGTGGTAACTCAAAAAGATTTGGTGTGGCGTGTACGTCTGAACGTGTAGCCTCAAAAGAGAACCCACAGGAGAATTTTCTTACGTCAAAATTTGTCAGAAAACCACGTTTTAAGCAAATCCCGCATCGGGCGAAATTATCTTGTTTTTCTTAATCAACACGTTGTAACTCGAAAAGTTTTGGTGTTGCGTGTATGTCTAAGCATGTAGCCTCCAAAGAGAACGCACAGGAGAGTTTTCTCTCGAAAGAATATGTAAGAATACCACGTTATAAAGAAATACAGTGTTGCAGAGTAAAGGCAACTACATACATATTGGAGACACTTAAACTTTACGAGAAGAAATAACGCATCGTAAAAATATTAGCTTGTATCTCCTAAACAACACGTTGAAATTCAAGAAGATTTGGTGTGGCGTGTACAACTAAACGTGTAGCCTCAAAAGAGAACCCACAGGAGAATTTTCTTTGGTCAAAATTTGTCAGAAAACCACGTTTTAAGGAAATCCCGCATCGTGGTAAATTATCTTGTTCTTCCTAAACAACACGTTGTAACTCGAAAAGCGTTGGTGTTGTGTATATCTCTAAGCGTGTAGCCTCAAATGAGAACGCACAGGAGAGTTTTCTCTTGAAAGAATATGTAAGAATACCACGTTATAAGGAAATACAGTGTTGCAGAATAAAGACATATACTAACTTATTGGAAAAACTTTAGGAGAAGAAATAACGCATCGTACAAAATTAGCTTGTATCTCCTAAACAACACGTTGTAACTTAAAAAGATTTGGTGTGGCCTGTACGTCTAAACGTGTAGCCTCAAAAGAGAACCCATAGAGGAATTTTCCTTAATCAAAATTTGTCAGGAAACCACTTATTAAGGAAATCCCGCGTCGTGCGTAATTATCTTGTTTTTCCTAAACAACGCGTTGTAACTCGAAAAGCTTTGGTGTTGCGTGTCCGTCTAAGTGCGTAGCCTCAAAGGGGAACGCACAGGAGAGTTTTCTCTTGAAAGAATACGTAAGAATACCACGTTATAAGGAAATACAGTGTTGCAGAGTATAGACAAATAAGTACTTATTGGAAACACTTTAGGAGAAGAAATAAAGCATCATGCAAAATTAGCTTGTATCTCCTAAACAACACGTTGTAACTGGAAAAGCTTTGGTGTTGCGTGTATGTCTAAGCGTGCAGCCTCAAAAGAGAATGCACAGGAGAGTTTTCTCTCGAAAGAATATGTAAGAATACCATGTTATAAGGAAACATATTGCTGCAGAGTAAAGACATACGCACTTATTGGAAACACATTATGAGAAGAAATAACGCATGGTACAAAATTAGCTTGTATCTCCAAAACAACACGTGGTAACTCAAAAAGATTTGGTGTGGCGTGTACGTCTGAACGTGTAGCCTCAAAAGAGAACCCACAGGAGAATTTTCTTACGTCAAAATTTGTCAGAAAACCACGTTTTAAGGAAATCCCGCATCGGGCGAAATTATCTTGTTTTTCTTAATCAACACGTTGTAACTCGAAAAGTTTTGGTGTTGCGTGTATGTCTAAGCATGTAGCCTCCAAAGAGAACGCACAGGATAGTTTTCTCTCAAAAGAATATGTAAGAATACCACGTGATAAGGAAATACAGTGTTGCAGAGTAAAGACAAATACGTACTTATTGGAAACACTTTACGAGAAGAAATAACGCATCATGCAAAATTAGCTTGTATCTCCTAAACAACACGCTGTAACTCGAAAAGATTTGGTGTGGCGTGTACGTCTAAACGTGTAGCCTCAATGAGAACCCACAGTAGAATTTTCTTTCGTCAAAATTTGTCAAAAACCACGTTTTAAGGAAATCCCGCATCGTGCGTAATTATCTTGTTTTTCCTAAACAACATGTTGTAACTCGAAAATCTTTGGTGTTGCGTGTATATCTAAGCGTGTAGCCTTAAAAGAGAACGCACAGGAGAGTTTTTTCCCGAAAGAATATGTAGGAATACCACGTTATAAGGAAATACAGTGTTGCAGAGTAAAGACAAATACATACTTTTTGGAAACACTTAAACTTTACGAGTAGAAATAACACATAGTACAAAATTAGCTTGTATCTCCTAAACAACACGTTATAACTCGAAAGGATTTGGTGTGGCTTGTACATCTAAACGTGTACCCTTAAAAGAGAACCCACAGGACAATATTCTTTCGTCAAAATTTGTCAGATAACCACGTTTTAAGGAAATCCCGCATCATGCATAATTATCTTGTTTTTCCTAAACAACACGTTGTAACTCGAAAAGCTTTGGTTTTGCGTGTATGTCTAAGCATGTAGCCTCCAAAGTGAACGCACAGGAGAGTTTTCTCTCGAAAGAATATGTAAGAATACCACGTTATAAAGAAATACAGTGTTGCAGAGTAAAGGCAACTACATACATATTGGAGACACTTAAACTTTACGAGAAGAAATAACGCATCGTAAAAATATTAGCTTGTATCTCCTAAACAACACGTTGAAATTCAAGAAGATTTGGTGTGGCGTGTACAACTAAACGTGTAGCCTCAAAAGAGAACCCACAGGAGAATTTTCTTTGGTCAAAATTTGTCAGAAAACCACGTTTTAAGGAAATCCCGCATCGTGGTAAATTATCTTGTTCTTCCTAAACAACACGTTGTAACTCGAAAAGCGTTGGTGTTGCGTATATCTCTAAGCGTGTAGCCTCAAATGAGAACGCACAGGAGAGTTTTCTCTTGAAAGAATATGTAAGAATACCACGTTATAAGGAAATACAGTGTTGCAGAATAAAGACATATACTAACTTATTGGAAAAACTTTAGGAGAAGAAATAACGCATCGTACAAAATTAGCTTGTATCTCCTAAACAACACGTTGTAACTTAAAAAGATTTGGTGTGGCCTGTACGTCTAAACGTGTAGCCTCAAAAGAGAACCCATAGAGGAATTTTCCTTAATCAAAATTTGTCAGGAAACCACTTATTAAGGAAATCCCGCATCGTGCGTAATTATCTTGTTTTTCCTAAACAACGCGTTGTAACTCGAAAAGCTTTGGTGTTGCGTGTCCGTCTAAGTGCGTAGCCTCAAAGGGGAACGCACAGGAGAGTTTTCTCTTGAAAGAATACGTAAGAATACCACGTTATAAGGAAATACAGTGTTGCAGAGTATAGACAAATAAGTACTTATTGGAAACACTTTAGGAGAAGAAATAAAGCATCATGCAAAATTAGCTTGTATCTCCTAAACAACACGTTGTAACTGGAAAAGCTTTGGTGTTGCGTGTATGTCTAAGCGTGCAGCCTCAAAAGAGAATGCACAGGAGAGTTTTCTCTCGAAAGAATATGTAAGAATACCATGTTATAAGGAAACATATTGCTGCAGAGTAAAGACATACGCACTTATTGGAAACACATTATGAGAAGAAATAACGCATGGTACAAAATTAGCTTGTATCTCCAAAACAACACGTGGTAACTCAAAAAGATTTGGTGTGGCGTGTACGTCTGAACGTGTAGCCTCAAAAGAGAACCCACAGGAGAATTTTCTTACGTCAAAATTTGTCAGAAAACCACGTTTTAAGGAAATCCCGCATCGGGCGAAATTATCTTGTTTTTCTTAATCAACACGTTGTAACTCGAAAAGTTTTGGTGTTGCGTGTATGTCTAAGCATGTAGCCTCCAAAGAGAACGCACAGGATAGTTTTCTCTCAAAAGAATATGTAAGAATACCACGTGATAAGGAAATACAGTGTTGCAGAGTAAAGACAAATACGTACTTATTGGAAACACTTTACGAGAAGAAATAACGCATCATGCAAAATTAGCTTGTATCTCCTAAACAACACGCTGTAACTCGAAAAGATTTGGTGTGGCGTGTACGTCTAAACGTGTAGCCTCAATGAGAACCCACAGTAGAATTTTCTTTCGTCAAAATTTGTCAAAAACCACGTTTTAAGGAAATCCCGCATCGTGCGTAATTATCTTGTTTTTCCTAAACAACATGTTGTAACTCGAAAATCTTTGGTGTTGCGTGTATATCTAAGCGTGTAGCCTTAAAAGAGAACGCACAGGAGAGTTTTTTCCCGAAAGAATATGTAGGAATACCACGTTATAAGGAAATACAGTGTTGCAGAGTAAAGACAAATACATACTTTTTGGAAACACTTAAACTTTACGAGTAGAAATAACACATAGTACAAAATTAGCTTGTATCTCCTAAACAACACGTTATAACTCGAAAGGATTTGGTGTGGCTTGTACATCTAAACGTGTACCCTTAAAAGAGAACCCACAGGACAATATTCTTTCGTCAAAATTTGTCAGATAACCACGTTTTAAGGAAATCCCGCATCATGCGTAATTATCTTGTTTTTCCTAAACAACACGTTGTAACTCGAAAAGCTTTGGTTTTGCGTGTATGTCTAAGCATGTAGCCTCCAAAGTGAACGCACAGGAGAGTTTTCTCTCGAAAGAATATGTAAGAATACCACGTTATAAAGAAATACAGTGTTGCAGAGTAAAGGCAACTACATACATATTGGAGACACTTAAACTTTACGAGAAGAAATAACGCATCGTAAAAATATTAGCTTGTATCTCCTAAACAACACGTTGAAATTCAAGAAGATTTGGTGTGGCGTGTACAACTAAACGTGTAGCCTCAAAAGAGAACCCACAGGAGAATTTTCTTTGGTCAAAATTTGTCAGAAAACCACGTTTTAAGGAAATCCCGCATCGTGGTAAATTATCTTGTTCTTCCTAAACAACACGTTGTAACTCGAAAAGCGTTGGTGTTGCGTATATCTCTAAGCGTGTAGCCTCAAATGAGAACGCACAGGAGAGTTTTCTCTTGAAAGAATATGTAAGAATACCACGTTATAAGGAAATACAGTGTTGCAGAATAAAGACATATACTAACTTATTGGAAAAACTTTAGGAGAAGAAATAACGCATCGTACAAAATTAGCTTGTATCTCCTAAACAACACGTTGTAACTTAAAAAGATTTGGTGTGGCCTGTACGTCTAAACGTGTAGCCTCAAAAGAGAACCCATAGAGGAATTTTCCTTAATCAAAATTTGTCAGGAAACCACTTATTAAGGAAATCCCGCATCGTGCGTAATTATCTTGTTTTTCCTAAACAACGCGTTGTAACTCGAAAAGCTTTGGTGTTGCGTGTCCGTCTAAGTGCGTAGCCTCAAAGGGGAACGCACAGGAGAGTTTTCTCTTGAAAGAATACGTAAGAATACCACGTTATAAGGAAATACAGTGTTGCAGAGTATAGACAAATAAGTACTTATTGGAAACACTTTAGGAGAAGAAATAAAGCATCATGCAAAATTAGCTTGTATCTCCTAAACAACACGTTGTAACTGGAAAAGATTTGGTGTGGTGTGTACGTCTAAACGTGTAGCCTCAAAAGAGAACCCACAGGAGAGTTTTCTTTGGTCATAATTTGTCAAAAACCACGTTTTACGGAAATCCCGCATCGTGCGAAAATATCTTGTTTTTCCTAAACAACACGTTGTAACTCGAAAAGCTTTGGTGTTGCGTGTATTTCTAATCGTGTAGCCTCAAAAGAGAATGCACAGGAGAGTTTTCTCCCAAAAGAATATGTAGGAATACCACGTTATAAGGAAATACAGTGTTGCAGAGTAAAGACAAATACATACTTATTGGAAACACTTAAACTTTACGAGAAGAAATAACACATAGTACAAAATTAGCTTGTATCTCCTAAACAACACGTTATAACTCGAAAGGATTTGGTGTGGCGTGTACGTCTAAACGTGTACCCTCAAAAGAGAACCCACAGGAGAATTTTATCCTGTGCGTTCTCTTTTGAGGTTACACCCTTAGAAATACACGCAACACCAATGCTTTTCGAGTTACAACGTGTTGTTTAGGAAAAACAAGATAATTTCGCACGATGCGAGATTCCCTTAAAACCTGGTTTCTGACAAATTTTGATGAAAGAAAATTCTCTTGTGGGTTCTCTGTTGAGCCTACACATTTAGACGTACATGTCACAGCAAATCTTTTCGAGTTACAACGTGTTGTTTAGGAGATACAATCTAATTTTGTACGATGTGTTATTTCTTCTTGTAAAGTGTTTCCAATATGTACCTATTTGTCTTTACTCTGCAAAATTGTATTTCCTTATAACGTGGTATTCTTACATAATCTTTCAAGAGAAAACTCTCCTGTGCCTTCTCTTTTGAGGCTACACGCTTACACATACACGCAACACCAAAGCTTTTCGAGTTATGACATGTTGTTTAGGAAAAAGAAGATGATTTCACACGATGCGGGATTTCCTTGAAACTTGGTTTTCTGAAAATTTTTGACGAAAGAAAATTCTCCTGTGGGGGCTCTTTTGAGGCTACATGTTTAGACGAACATGCCACACCAAATCTTTTCGAGTTACAACGTGTTGTTTCGGAGATACAAGCTAATTTTGTAGGATGCGTTACTTATTCTCGTAAAGTGTTTCTAATACGTACGTATTTGTCTTTACTCTGCAACACTGTATTGCCTTATAACGTTGTATTCTTACATATTCTTTCCAGAGAAAACTGTCTCGTGCTTTCCCTTTTGCAGCTACACACTTAGACAAACTGGCAACACCAAAGATTTTCGAGTTACAACGTGTTGTTTATGAAAAACAAGATAATTTCGCGCGATGCGGGATTTCCTTAAAATGTAGTTTTCTGAAAAATTTTGACCAAAGAAAATTCTTCAGTGGGTTTTCTTTTGAGGCTACATGTTTAGACGTACATGCCACACCAAATACTTTCGAGTTACCACGTGTTATTTAGGAGATACAAGCTAATTTTGTATGATGCATTATTTCTTCTCGTAAAGTGTTTCCAATATGTACGTATTTGTCTTTACTCTGAAACACTTTATTTCCTTATAACGTTGTATTCTTACATATTCTTACGAGAAAGAACTCTACTGTGTGTTCTCTTTAGAGGCTACACGCTTAGACATACACGCAACGCCAAAGCTTTTCGAGTTACAATGTGTTGTTTAGGAAAAACAAGATAATTTCGCACGATGCGAGATTTCCATAAAACGTGATGTCTGAAAAATGTTGACGAAAGAAAGTTCTCCTGTGGGTTCTCTTTTGAGGCTACACATGTAGAGGTACGAGCCACACCAAATCTTTTCGAGTTACAATGTGTTGTTTAGGAGATACAAGCTAATTTTGTACGATGCATTATTTCTTCTCTTAAAGTGTTTCCAATAGTATTTGTCTTTACTCTGCAACACTGTATTTCCTTATAACGTGGTATTCTTACATATTCTTTCGAGAGAAAACCCTCCTGTGCGTTCTCTTTTGAGGCTACACGCTTAGACATACATGCAACACCAAAGCTTTTCGAGTTACAACGTGTTGTTTAGGAAAAACAAGATAATTTCCCACGATGCGAGATTTCCTTAAAACGTGGTTTCTGACAAATTTTGATGAAAGAAAATTCTCCTGTGGGTTCTCTTTTGAGGGTACACTTTTAGACGTACACGTCACACCAAATCTTTTCGAGTTACAACGTGTTGTTTAGGAGATACAAGCTAATTTTGTACGATGCGTTATTTCTTCTTGTAAAGTGTTTCCAATATGTACTTATTTGTCTTTACTCTGCAAAATTGTATTTCCGTATAACGTGGTATTCTTACATATTCTTTCGAGAGAAAACTCTCCTGTGCCTTTTCTTTTGAGTCTCCACGCTTACACATACACGCAACACCAATGCTTTTCAAGTTACAACATGTTGTTTAGGAAAAAGAAGATAATTTCACACGATGCGGGATTTCCTTAAAACGTGGTTTTTTGAAAAATTTTGAAGAAAGAAAATTCTCCTGTAGGTTCTCTTTTGAGGCTACACGTTTAGACGTACATGCCACACCAAATCTTTTCGAGTTACAACGTGTTGTTTAGGAGATACAAGCTAATTTTTTACGATGCGTTAATTCTTCTCGTAAAGTGTTTCCAATACATACGTATTTGTCTTTACTCTGCAACATTGTATTTCCTTATAACGTGGTATTCTTACCTATTCTTTCAAGAGAAAACTATCCTGTGCATTCTCTTTTGAGGTTACACACTTAGACATACATGCAACACCAAAGCTTTTTGAGTTATAACGTGTTATTTAGGAAAAACAAGATAATTTCGCACGATGCGAGATTTCCTTAAAACGTGGTTTCTGACAAATTTTGATGAAAGAAAATTCTCTTGTGGGTTCCCTTTTGAGGCTACACGCTTAGACGTACACGTCACACCAAATCTTTTCGAGTTACAACGTGTTGTTTAGGAGATACAAGCTACTTTTTTACGATGCGTTATTTCTTCTTGTAAAGTGATTCCAATATGTACATATTTGTCTTTATTCTGCAAAATTGTATTTCCTTATAACGTGGTATTCTTATATAAACTTTCGAGAGAAAACTCTCCTGTGCCTTCTCTTTTGAGGCTCCATGGTTACACATACACGCAACACCAAAGCTTTTCGAGTTACAACATGTTGTTTAGGAAAAAGAAGATGATTTCGCACGATGCAGGATTTCCTTAAAACGTGGTTTTCTGAAAAATTTTGACGAAAGAAAATTCTCCTGTGGGTTCTCTTTTGAGGCTACACGTTTAGACGTACACGGCACACCAAATCTTTTCGAGTTACCACGTGTTGTTTCGGAGATACAAGCTAATTTTGTAAGATGCGTTACTTCTGCTCGTAAAGTTTTCCAATATGTACTTATTTGTCTTTTCTCTACAACACTGTATTTCCTTATAACATTGTATTCTTACATATTCTTTCGAGAAAAAACTCTCCTGTGCATTCTCTTTAGAGGCTACACGCTTAGACATACACGCAACGCCAAAGCTTTTCGAGTTACAATGTGTCGTTTAGGAAAAACAAGATAATTTCGCACAATGCGAGATTTCCATAAAACGTGGTTGTCTGAAAAATTTTGACGAAAGAAAGTTATCCTGTGGGTTCTCTTTTGAGGCTACACGTGTAGAGGTACGAGCCACACCAAATCTTTTCGAGTTAAAACGTGTTGTTTAGGAGATACAATCTAATTTTGTACGATGTGTTATTTCTTCTCTTAAAGTGTTTCCAATATGTATGTAGTTGTCTTTACTCTGCAACACTTTATTTCCTTATAACGTGGTATTCTTACATATTCTTTCGAGAGAAACCTCTCCTGTGCATTCTCTTTTGAGGCTACACGCTTAGAAATACACGCAACACCAAAGCTTTTCGAGTTACAACGTGTTGTTTAGGAAAAACAAGATAATTTCCCACGATGCGAGATTTCCTTAAAACGTGGTTTCTGACAAATTTTTATGAAAGAAAATTCTCCTGTGGGTTCTCGTTTGAGGCTACACTTTTAGACGTACACGTCACACCAAATCCTTTCGAGTTACAACCTGTTGTTTAGGAGATACAAGCTAATTTTATAAGATGTGTTATTTCTTCTCGTAAATTTTTTTCCAATATGTACTTATTTGTCTTTACTCTGCAAAATTGTATTTCCTTATAACGTGGTATTCTTACATATTCTTTGGAGAGAAAACTCTCCAGTGCCTTCTCTTTTGAGGCTCCACGCTTACACATACACGCAACACCATAGCTTTTCGAGTTACAACATGTTGTTTAGGAAAAAGAAGATGATTTCGCACGATGCGGGATTTCCTTAAAACGTGGTTTTCTGAAAAATTTTGAATAAAGAAAATTCTCCTGTGGGTTCTCTTTTGAGGCTACACGTTTAGACGTACACGCCACACCAAATCCTTTCAAGTTACCACGTGTTGTTTAGGAGATACAAGCTAATTTTGTACGATGCATTATTTCTTCTCGTAAAGTGTTTCCAATACGTACTTATTTGTCTTTAATCTGCAACACTGTATTTCCTTATAACATGGTAATCTTACATATTATTTCGAGGGAAAACTCTCCTGTGCGTTCTCTTTTGAGGGGACACGCTTAAGCAAACATGCATCGCCAAAGCTTTTCGAGTTACAATGTGTTGTTTAGGAAAAACAAGATAATTTAGCACGATGCGAGATTTCCATAAAACGTGGTTTTCTGAAAAATTTTGACGAAAGAAAGTTCTCCTGTGGGTTCTCTTTTGAGGCTACACGTGTAGAGGTACGAGCCACACCAAATCTTTTCGAATTACAACGTGTTGTTTAGGAGATATAAGCTAATTTTTTACTATGCGTTAATTCTTCTCGTAAAGTGTTTCCAATAAGTACATATTTGTCTTTACACTGCAACATTATATTTCCTTATAACGTGTTATTCTTACATATTCCTTCGATAGAAAACTATCCTGTGCGTTCTCTTTTGAGGCTACACACTTAGACATACAGGCAACACCAAAGCTTTTCGAGTTACAACGTGTTGTTTATGGAAAACAAGATAATTTTGCACGATGCGGGATTTCCTTAAAACGTGGTTTTCTGAAAAATTTTGACGAAAGAAAATTCTCCTGTGGCTTCTCTTTTGAGGCTACACGTTTAGACATGCACACCACACCAAATCCTTTCGAGTTACAACGTGTTGTTTAAGAGATACAAGCTAATTTTGTATGATACGTTATTTCTTTTCGTAAAGTGGTTCCAATACGTATGTATTTGTCTTTACTCTGCAACACTGTATTTCCTTATAACGTTGTTTCTTACATGTTCTTCGAGAGAAAACTCTCCTGTGCATTCTCTTTAGAGGCTACATGCTCAGACATACACGCAACACCAAAGCTTTTCGAGTTACAACGTGTTGTTTAGGAAAAACAAGATAATATTGCACGATGCGAGATTTCCTTAAAACGTGGTTTTCTGACAAATTTTGACGAAAGAAAGTTCTCCTGTAGGTTCTCTTTTGAGGCTAGACGTGTAGACGTACGAGCCACACCAAATATTTTTCAGTTACAACGTGTTGTTTAGGAGACACAAGCAAATATTGTTCGATGCGTTATTTCTTCTCGTAAAGTGTTTCCAATACGTACATATTTGTCTTTACTCTGCAACACTGTATTTCATTATAACGTGGTATTCTTACATAATCTTTCGAGAGAAAACTATCCTGTGCGTTCCCTTTTGAGGCTGCACACTTAGACATACAGGCAACACCAAAGCTTTTTGAGTTACAACGTGTTGTTTATAAAAAACAAGATACTTTCGCACGATGCCGGATTTCCTTAAAACATGGTTTTCTGACAAATTTTGACGAAAGGAAATTATTCGGTCGGTTCTCTTTTGAGGCTTCATGTTTCGACGTGCATGTCACACCTAATCCTTTCGAGTTGCCACGTGTTGTTTAGGAAATACCGGCTAATTTTGTACGATGCTTTATTTCTTCTCGTAAAGTGTTTCCAATACGTACGTATTTGTCTTTACTCTGCAACACTGTATTTCCTTATAACGTGGTATTCTTACATATTCTTTCGAGAGAAAACTATCCTGTGCGTTCCCTTTTGAGGCTACACACTTAGACATACAGGCAACACCAAAGCTTTTCAAGTTACAACGTGTTGTTTATGAAAAACAAGATAATTTCGCACGATGCGGGATTTCCTCAAAACTTGGTGTTCTGACAAATTTTTACGAAAGAAAATTCTCCTGTGGGTTCCCTTTTGAGGCTACACGTTTAGACGTACATGCCACACCAAATCTTTTCGAGTTACAACATGTTGTTTAGGAGATACGAGCTCATTTTGTACGATGCTTTATTTCATCCCATAAAGTTTAAGGGTTTCCAATACGTACGTATTTGTCTTTACTCTGCAACACTGTATTTCCTTATAACATGGTATTCGTACATATTCTTTCGAGAGAAAACTCTCCTGTGCATTCTCTTTTGAGGCTACATGCTTAGACATACACGCAAACCAAAGCTTTTCGAGTTAAAACGTGTTGTTTAGGAAAAACAAGATAATTTCGCAGGATGCGGGATTTCCTTAAAACGTGGTTTTTTGACAAATTTTGACTTAAGAAAATTCTCCTGTGGGTTCTCTTTTGAGGCTATACGTTTAGACGTATACGACACACCAAATCCTTTTGAGTTACAACGTGTTGTTTAGGAGATACAAGCTAATTTTGTATGATGCATTATTTCTTCTCGTAAAGTGTTTCCAATGTGTACTCATTTGTCTTTATTCTGAAAAATTGTATTTCCTTATAACGTGGTATTCTTACATATTCTTTCGAGAGAAAACTCTCCTGTGTGTTCTCTTTTGAGGCTACACGCTGAGACATACACGCAACACAAAAGCTTTTCGAATTACAACGTGTTGTTTAAGAAAAACAAGATAATTTCGCACGATGCGGGATTTCCTTAAAACGTGGTTTTCTGAAAATTTTGACGAAAGTAATTCTCCTATCTGTTCTCTTTTGAGGCTACACATTTAGACGTACACGCCACACCAAATCTTTTCGAGTTACAACGTGTTGTTTAGGAGATACGAGCTCATTTTGTACGATGCTTTATTTCATCTCGTAAAGTTTAAGGGTTTCCAATATGTACGTATTTGTCTTTACTCTGCAACACTGTATTTCCTTATAACGTGGTATTCTTACATATTCTTTTGAGAGAAAACTCTCCTGTGTATTCTCTTTTGAGGCTACATGCTTAGACATACACGCAACACCAAAGCTTTTCGAGTTACAACGTGTTGTTTAGGAAAAACAAGATAATTTCGCATGATGCAGGATTTCCTTAATACGTGGTTTTCTGACAAATTTGACCAAAGAAAATTCTCCTGTGGGTTCTCTTTTTGAGGCTACACGTTTAGACGTACACGCCACACCAAATCTTTCGAGTTATAACGTGTATTTTAGGGGATACAGCTAATTTTGTATGATGCGTTATTTCTTCTCGTAAAGTGTTTCCAATACGTATGTATTTGTCTTTATTCTGCAACACTGTATTTCCTTATAACCTGGTACTCTTACATATTCTTTCGAGTGAAAACTCTCCTGTGCGGTCTCTTTTGAGGCTACACACTGAGACATACACGCAACACCAAAGCTTTTCGAGTTACAACGTGTTGTTTAGGAAAAACAAGATAATTTCGCAGGATGCGGGATTTCTTTAAAACGTGGTTTTCTGACAAATTTTGACGAAAGAAAATTCTCCAGTGGGTTCTCTTTTGAGGCTAAACTTTTACACGTACACGCCAAACCAAATATCTTCGAGTTTCCACTTGTTGTTTAGGAGATACAAGCTAATATTGTATGATGCTTAATTTCTTCTCGTAAAGTGTTTCCAATATGTACGTATTTGTCCTTACTCTGCAACACTGTATTTCCTTATAACGTTGAATTCTTACATGTTCTATCGAGAGAAAACTCTCCTGTGCATTCTCTTTTGAGGCTACACGCTTAGACAAACACGCAACACCAAAGCTTTTCGAGTTACCACGTGTTGTTTAGGAAAAACAAGATAATTTCGCAAGATGCGGTATTTCCTTAAAACGTGGTTTTCTGACAAATTTTTGACGAAAGAAAATTCTCCTTTTTGTTCTTCTTTGAGGCTACACCTTTAGATATACACGTCAAACCAAATCTTTTCGAGTTACCACGTGTTGTTTAGGAGATATAAGCTAATTTTGTTCGATGCGTTATTTCTTCTCGTAAAGTGTTCCCAATATATACTTATTTGTATTTACTCTGCAAAATTGTATTTCCTAATAACGTGGTATTCTTACATATTCTTTCAAGAGAAAACTCTCCTGTGCCTTCTCTTTTGAGGCTCCAGGCTTACACATACACGCAACACTAAAGCTTTTCGAGTCACAACATGTTGTTTAGGAAAAAGAAGATGATTTCGCACGATGCGGGATTTCCTTAAGACGTGGTTTTCTGAAAAAATTTGAGGAAAGAAAATTCTCCTGTGGGTTCTCTTTTGAGGCTACACATTTAGTCGTACACGCCACACCAAATGATTTCGAGTTACAACGTGCGTTTTAGGAGATACAAGCTAATTTTGTACGATGCGTTAATTCTTCTTGTAAGGTGTTTCCAATACGTAAGTATTTGTCTTTACTCTGAAACACTGTATTTCCTTATAACGTGGTATTCTTATATATTCTTTCGAGAGAAAACTATCCTGTGCGTTCCCTTTTGAGGCTACACACGGAGACATACACGCAACACCAAAGGTTTTCAAGTTACAACATGTTGTTTATGAATAAAAAGATAATTTCGCACGATGCGGGATTTCCTTAAAACGTGGTTTTCTGACAAATTTTGACAAAAGAAAATTCTCCTGTGGGTTATCTTTTGAGGCTACACGTTTAGACGTACACGTCATATCAAATCTTTTCGAGTTACCACGTGTTGTTTAGGAGATACAAGCTTATTTTGTACGATGCGTTATTTTTTCTTGTAAAGTGTTTCCAATATGTACTTATTTGCCTTTACTCTGCAAAATTGTATTTCTTTATAACGTGGTATTCTTACATTTTCTTTCGAGAGAAAACTCTCCTGTGCCTTCTGTTTTGAGGCTCCACGCTTAGACATACGCGCAGCACCAAAGCTTTTCGAGTTACAACATGTTGTTTAGGAAAAAGAAGATGATTTTGCACGATGCGGGATTTCCTTAATACGTGGTTTTCTGAAAAATTTTAACGAAAGAAAATTCTCCTGTGGGTTCTCTTTTAAAGCTACACGTTTAGACGTACATGCCACACCAAATCTTTTTGAGTTACAACATGTTGTTTAGGAGATACAAGCTAATTTTGTACTATGCGTTAATTCTTTACGTAAAGTGTTTCGAATAAATACGTGTTTGTCTTTACTCTGCAACACTGTATTTCCTTATAACGTGGTATTCTTACATATTCTTTCGAGAGAAAACTCTCCTGTGCATTCTCTTTTGAGGCTACATGCTTAGACATACACGTAACTCCAGAGCTTTTCGAGTTACAACTTGTTGTTTAGAAAAAACAAGATAATTTCGCACGATGCTAGTTTTCCTTAAAACGTGGTTTCTGACAAATTTTGATGAAAGAAAATTCACCTGTGGGTTCTCTTTTGAGTCTACACCTTTAGACGTACACACCACACCAAATCTTTTTGAGTTACACCGTGCTGTTTAGAAGATACAAGCAAATTTTTTTTACGATGCGTTATTTCTTCTCGTAAAGTTTAAGTTTTTCCAATACATACGTTTTTGTCTTTACTCTGCAACTCTGTATTTCCTTATAACGTGGTATTCTTACATATTCTTTCGAGAGAAAACTCTCCTGTGCATTCTCTTTTGAGGCTACACGGTTAGACAAAAACGCAACACCACAGCTTTTCGAGTTACAACGTGTTCTTTAGGAAAAACAAGATAATAACGCACGATGCAGTATTTCCTTAAAACGTGGTTTCTGACAAATATTGACAAAAGAAAATACTCCTGAGGGTTCTCTTTTGAGGCTACACGTTTAGACGTACATGCCACACCAAATCTTTTCGAGTTACAACGTGTTGTTTAGGAGATACAAGCTAATTTTTTAAGATGCGTTATTTCTTCTCGTAAAGTTTAAGTGTTTCCAATACGTATGTATTTGCCTTTACTCTGCAACACTGTTTTCCTTATAACGTGGTATTCTTGCATATTCTTTCGAGAGAAAACTCTCCTGTGCGTTCTCTTTTGAGGCTAAACGCTTAGACATACACACAACACCAAAGCTTTTCGTGTTACAACGTTTTTTTTAGGAAGAACAAGATAATTTCTCACGATGCGGGATTTCCTTAAAACGTGGTTTTCTGACAAATTTTGACGAAAGAAATTTGTCCTGTGGTTCTCTTTGAGGCTACACGTTTAGATGTACACGCCACACCAAATCCTTTCGAGTTACAACGTGTTGTTTAGGAGATACAAGCTAATTTTTTACGATGCTTTATTTCATCTCGTAAAGTTTAAGGGTTTCCAATATGAAAGTATTTGCCATTATTCTGCAACAGTGTACTTCCTTATAACGTGGTATTCTTACATATTCTTTCGAGAGAAAACTCTCCTGTGTGTTCTCTTTTGAGAACACGCTTAGACATACACGCAACACCAAAGCTTTTCGAGTTACAATGCGTTGTTTAGGAAAAACAAGATAATTTCGCACGATGCGGGATTTCCTTAATATGTGGTTTTCTGACAAATTTTGACCAAAGAAAATTCTCCTGTGGGTTCTCTTTTGAAGCTACACGTTTAGACCTACAGGTCACACCAAATCTTTTCGAGTTACAACGTGTTGTTTAGGAGATACAAGCTAATTTTTTATGATGCGTTATTTCTTCTCATAAAGTGTTTCCAATAAGTACGTAATTGTCTTTACTCTGCAACACTGTATTTCCTTATAACGTGGTATTCTTACATATTCTTTTTAGAGAAAACTCTCCTGTGCGCTCTCTTTTGAGTCTACACGCTTAGACATACACGCAACACCAAACCTTTTCGAGTTACAACGCATTGTTTAGGAAAAACAAGATAATTTTGCACGATAAGGGATTTCCTTAAAACGTGGTTTTCTTACATATTTTGACGATAAAAAATTCTCCTGTCGGTTCTCTTTTGAGGCTACACGTTTAGACGTACACGTCACACCAAATATTTTCGAGTTACAACATGTTGTTTAGGAGATACAAGCTAATTTTGTACGATTTTTTATTTCTTCTCTTAAAGTTTTACAATATGTACGTATTTGTCTTTAATCTGCAACACTGTATTTCCTTATAACGTGGTATTCTTACATATTTTTTCGAGAGAAAACTCTCCTTGCATTCCCTTTAGAGGCTACACACTTAGACATACACGCAACCCCAAAGCTTTTCGAGTTACAACGTGTTGTTTAGGAAAAACAAGATAATTTCGCATGATGAGGGATTTCCTTAAAACGTGGTTTTCTGACAAATTTTGACGAAAGAAAACTCTCCTGTGGGTTCTCTTTTGAGGATACACGTTTAGACGTACACGCCACAACAAATCTTTTCGAGTCACAACATGTTGTTTAGGACATACAAGCTAATTTTGCAAGATGCGTTATTTCTCTCATAAAGTGTTTCCAGTATGTACGTATTTGTCTTTACTCTGCCACACTGTATTTCTTATAACGTGGTATTCTTACATATTCTTTCGAGAGAAAACTCTCCTATGCGTTCTCTTTTGGGGCTACATGCTTAGACATACACCCAACACCAAAGCTTTTCGAGTTAAAACGTGTTGTTTAGGAAGAACAAGATAATTTCTCACGATGCGCGATTTCCTTAAAACGTGGTTTTCTGAAAAATTTTGACGAAAGAAAATTGTCCTGTGGGTTCTCTTTTGAGGCTACACGTTTAGACGTACATGCCACACCAAATCTTTTCGAGTTACAACGTGTTGTTTGGGAGATACAAGCTAATTTTGTACGATGCTTTAATTCATCTCGTAAAGTTTAAGGGTTTCCAATACATACGTGTTTGTCTTTACTCTGTAACACTGTATTTCCTTATAACGTGGTATCCTTTCATATTCTTTCGAGAGAAAACTCCCTGTGCGTTCTCTTTTGAGGCTACACGCTTAGACATACACGCAACAGCAAAGCCTTTCTAGTTACAACATGTTGCTTAGGAAGAACAAGATAATTTCCCACGATGCGGGATTTCCTTAAAACGTGGTGTTCTGACAAATTTTGATGAAAGAAAATACTCCTGTGGGTTCTCTTTTGAGGCTACACCTTTAGACGTACACACCACACCAAATCTTTTTGAGTTACACCGTGCTGTTTAGGAGATACAAGCTAATTTTTTTTACGATGCGTTATTTCTTCTCATAAAGTTTAAGTGTTTCCAATACATACGTTTTTGTCTTTACACTGCAACTCTGTATTTCCTTATAACGTGGTATTCTTACATATTCTTTCGAGAGAAAAATCTCCTGTGCATTCTCTTTTGAGGCTACACGCTTAGACATACAGGCAACACCACAGCTTTTCGAGTTACAATGTGTTGTTTAGGAAAAACAAGATAATTTAGCACGATGCGGGATTTCCTTAAAACGTGGTTTTCTGACAAATTTTGACGAAAGAAAATACTCCCGAGGTTTCTCTTTTGAGGCTACACGTTTAGACGTACACGCCACACTAAATCTTTTCGAGTTACAACGTGTTGTTTAGGAGATACAAGCTAATTTTTTAAGATGCGTTATTTCTTCACGTAAAGTTTAAGTGTTTCCAATACGTACGTATTTGCCTTTACTCTGCAACACTGTTTTCCTAATAACGTGGTATTCTTACATATTCCTTCGAGAGAAAACTCTCCTGTGCGTTCTCTTTTGAGGCTACACGCTTAGACATACATGCAACACCAAAACTTTTCGAGTTACAACATGTTGTTTAGGAAGAACAAGATAATTTCCCACGATGCGGGATTTCCTTAAAACGTGGTGTTCTGACAAATTTTGATGAAAGAAAATTCTCCTGTGGGTTCTCTTTTGAGGCTACACCTTTAGACATACAAACCACACCAAATCTTTTTGAGTTACACCGTGCTGTTTAGGAGATACAAGCTAATTTTTTTTACGATGCATTATTTCTTCCCGTAAAGTTTAAGTGTTTCCAATACATACGTTTTTGTCTTTACACTGCAACTCTGTTTTTCCTTATAACGTGGTATTCTTACATACTCTTTCGAGAGAAAACTCACCTGTGCGTTCTCTTTTGAGGCTACACGCTTAGACATACAGGCAACACCACAGCTTTTTGAGTTACAATGTGTTGTTTAGGAAAAACAAGATAATTTAGCACGATGCGGGATTTCCTTAAAACGTGGTTTTCTGACAAATTTTGACGAAAGAAAATACTCCTGTGGGTTCTCTTTTGAGGCTACACGTTTAGCCGTACACGCCACACCAAATCTTTTCGAGTTACAACCTGTTGTTTAGGAGATACAAGCTAATTTTTTTACGATGCGTTATTTCTTCTCGTAAAGTGTTTCCAATAAGTACGTATTTGTCTTTACTCTGCAACACTGTGTTTCCTTATAACGTGGTATTCTTACATATTCTTTCGAGAGAAAACTCTCCTGTGCGTTCTCTTTTGAGGCTACATGCTTAGACATACACACAACACCAAAGCTTTTCGAGTTACAACGTGTTTTTTAGGAAGAACAAGATAAATTCTCACGATGCGGGATTTCCTTAAAACGTGGTTTTCTGACAAATTTTGACGAAAGAAATTTGTCCTGTGGTTCTCTTTGAGGCTACACGTTTAGATGTACACGCCACACCAAATCTTTTCGAGTTACAACGTGTTGTTTAGGAGATACAAGCTAATTTTGTACGATGCTTTATTTCATCTCGTAAAGTTTAAGGGTTTCCAATAGGAAAGTATTTGTCATTATTCTGCAACAGTGTACTTCCTTATAATGTGGTATTCTTACATATTCTTTCGAGAGAAAACTCTCCTGTGTGTTCTCTTTTGAGGCTACACGCTTAGACATACACGCAACACCAAAGCTTTTCGAGTTACAACGCGTTGTTTAGGAAAAACAAGATAATTTCGCACGATGCGGGATTTCCTTAATACGTGGTTTTCTGACAAATTTTGACCAAAGAAAATTCTCCTGTGTGTTCTCTTTTGAGGCTACACGTTTAGACGTACAGGTCACACCAAATCTTTTCGAGTTACAACGTGTTGTTTAGGAGATACAAGCTAATTTTTTACGATGCGTTATTTCTTCTCATAAAGTGTTTCCAATAAGTACGTATTTGTCTTTACTCTGCAACACTGTATTTCCTTATAAGGTGGTATTCTTACATATTCTTTTTAGAGAAAACTCTCCTGTGTGCTCTCTTTTGTGTCTACACGCTTAGACATACACGCAACTCCAAAGCTTTTCGAGTTACAAGGCATTGTTTAGGAAAAACAAGATAATTTTGCACGATAAGGGATTTCCTTAAAACGTGGTTTTCTTACATATTTTGAGGATAAAAAATTCTCCTGTCGGTTCTCTTTTGAGGCTACACATTTAAACGTACACGTCACACCAAATATTTTCGAGTTACAACGTCTTGTTTAGGAGATACAAGCTAATTTTGTACGATTTTTTATTTCTTCTCTTAAAGTTTTACAATATGTACGTATTTGTCTTTAATCTGCAACACTGTATTTCCTTATAACGTGGTATTCTTACATATTTTTTCGAGAGAAAACTCTCCTTGCATTCCCTTTAGAGGCTACACACTTAGACATACACGCAACCCCAAAGCTTTTCGAGTTACAACGTGTTGTTTAGGAAAAACAAGATAATTTCGCATGATGAGGGATTTCCTTAAAACGTGGTTTTCTGACAAATTTTGACGAAAGAAAACTCTCCTGTGGGTTCTCTTTTGAGGATACACGTTTAGACGTACACGCCACAACAAATCTTTTCGAGTCACAACATGTTGTTTAGGACATACAAGCTAATTTTGCAAGATGCGTTATTTCTCTCATAAAGTGTTTCCAGTATGTACGTATTTGTCTTTACTCTGCCACACTGTATTTCTTATAACGTGGTATTCTTACATATTCTTTCGAGAGAAAACTCTCCTATGCGTTCTCTTTTGGGGCTACATGCTTAGACATACACCCAACACCAAAGCTTTTCGAGTTAAAACGTGTTGTTTAGGAAGAACAAGATAATTTCTCACGATGCGCGATTTCCTTAAAACGTGGTTTTCTGAAAAATTTTGACGAAAGAAAATTGTCCTGTGGGTTCTCTTTTGAGGCTACACGTTTAGACGTACATGCCACACCAAATCTTTTCGAGTTACAACGTGTTGTTTGGGAGATACAAGCTAATTTTGTACGATGCTTTAATTCATCTCGTAAAGTTTAAGGGTTTCCAATACATACGTGTTTGTCTTTACTCTGTAACACTGTATTTCCTTATAACGTGGTATCCTTTCATATTCTTTCGAGAGAAAACTCTCCTGTGCGTTCTCTTTTGAGGCTACACGCTTAGACATACATGCAACACCAAAACTTTTCGAGTTACAACATGTTGTTTAGGAAGAACAAGATAATTTCCCACGATGCGGGATTTCCTTAAAACGTTGTGTTCTGACAAATTTTGATGAAAGAAAATTCTCCGGTGGGTTCTCTTTTGAGGCTACACCTTTTGACGTACACACCACACCAAATCTTTTTGAGTTACACCGTGCTGTTTAGGAGATCCAAGCTAATTTTTTTTACGATGCATTATTTCTTCCCGTAAAGTTTAAGTGTTTCCAATACATACGTTTTTGTCTTTACACTGCAACTCTGTTTTTCCTTATAACGTGGTATTCTTACATACTCTTTCGAGAGAAAACTCTCCTGTGCATTCTCTTTTGAGGCTACACGCTTAGACATACAGGCAACACCACAGCTTTTCGAGTTACAATGTGTTGTTTAGGAAAAACAAGATAATTTAGCACGATGCGGGATTTCCTTAAAACGTGGTTTTCTGACAAATTTTGACGAAAGAAAATACTCCTGTGGGTTCTCTTTTGAGGCTACACGTTTAGCCGTACACGCCACACCAAATCTTTTCGAGTTACAACCTGTTGTTTAGGAGATACAAGCTAATTTTTTACGATGCGTTATTTCTTTTCGTAAAGTGTTTCCAATAAGTACTTATTTGTCTTTACTCTGCAACACTGTGTTTCCTTATAACGTGGTATTCTTACATATTCTTTCGAGAGAAAACTCTCCTGTGCGTTCTCTTTTGAGGCTACATGCTTAGACATACACGCAACACCAAAGCTTTTCGAGTTACACGTGTTTTTTAGGAAGAACAAGATAAATTCTCACGATGCGGGATTTCCTTAAAACGTGGTTTTCTGACAAATTTTGACGAGAGAAATTTGTCCTGTGGTTCTCTTTGAGGCTACACGTTTAGATGTACATGCCACACCAAATCTTTTCGAGTTACAACGTGTTGTTTAGGAGATACAAGCTAATTTTGTACGATGCTTTATTTCATCTCGTAAAGTTTAAGGGTTTCCAATACGAAAGTATTTGTCATTATTCTGCAACAGTGTACTTCCTTATAATGTGGTATTCTTACATATTCTTTCGAGAGAAAACTCTCCTGTGTGTTCTCTTTTGAGGCTACACGCTTAGACATACACGCAACACCAAAGCTTTTCGAGTTACAACGCGTTGTTTAGGAAAAACAAGATAATTTCGCATGATGCGGGATTTCCTTAATACGTGGTTTTCTGACAAATTTTGACCAAAGAAAATTCTCCTGTGTGTTCTCTTTTGAGGCTACACGTTTAGACGTACAGGTCACACCAAATCTTTTCGAGTTACAACGTGTTGTTTAGGAGATACAAGCTAATTTTTTACGATGCGTTATTTCTTCTCATAAAGTGTTTCCAATAAGTACGTATTTGTCTTTACTCTGCAACACTGTATTTCCTTATAAGGTGGTATTCTTACATATTCTTTTTAGAGAAAACTCTCCTGTGTGCTCTCTTTGAGTCTACACGCTTAGACATACACGCAACTCCAAAGCTTTTCGAGTTACAACGCATTGTTTAGGAAAAACAAGATAATTTTTCACGATAAGGGATTTCCTTAAAACGTGGTTTTCTTACATATTTTGAGGATAAAAAATTCTCCTGTCGGTTCTCTTTTGAGGCTACACATTTAGACGTACACGTCACACCAAATATTTTCGAGTTACAACGTGTTGTTTAGGAGATACAAGCTAATTTTGTATGATTTTTTAGTTCTTCTCTTAAAGTTTTACAATATGTACATATTTGTCTTTACTCTTCAACACTGTATTTACTTATAACGTGGTATTCTTACATATTCTTTCGAGAGAAAACTCTCCTTGCATTCCTTTTAGAGGCTACACACTTAGACATACATGCAACACCAAAGTATTTCGAGTTACAACGTGTTGTTTAGGAAAAACAAGATAATTTCGCACGATGTGGGATTTCCTTAAAACGTGGTTTTCTGACAAATTTTGACGAAAGAAAACTCTCCTGTGGGTTCTCTTTTGAGGATACACGTTTAGACGTACACGCCACACCAAATCTTTTCGAGTTACAACATGTTGTTTAGGACATACAAGCAAATTTTGCAAGATGCGTTATTTCTCTCATAAAGTGTTTCCAGTATGCACGTATTTGTCTTTCCTCTGCCACACTGTATTTCCTTATAACGTGGTATTCTTACATATTCTTTCGAGAGAAAACTCTCCTATGCGTTCTCTTTTGGGGCTACATGCTTAGACATACACCCAACACCAAAGCTTTTCGAGTTAAAACGTGTTGTTTAGGAAGAACAAGATAATTTCTCACGATGCGCGATTTCCTTAAAACGTGGTTTTCTGAAAAATTTTGACGAAAGAAAATTGTCCTGTGGGTTCTCTTTTGAGGCTACACGTTTAGACGTACATGCCACACCAAATCTTTTCGAGTTACAACGTGTTGTTTGGGAGATACAAGCTAATTTTGTACGATGCTTTAATTCATCTCGTAAAGTTTAAGGGTTTCCAATACATACGTGTTTGTCTTTACTCTGTAACACTGTATTTCCTTATAACGTGGTATCCTTTCATATTCTTTCGAGAGAAAACTCTCCTGTGCGTTCTCTTTTGAGGCTACACGCTTAGACATACACGCAACAGCAAAGCCTTTCGAGTTACAACATGTTGCTTAGGAAGAACAAGATAATTTCCCACGATGCGGGATTTCCTTAAAACGTGGTGTTCTGACAAATTTTGATGAAAGAAAATACTCCTGTGGGTTCTCTTTTGAGGCTACACCTTTAGACGTACACACCACACCAAATCTTTTTGAGTTACACCGTGCTGTTTAGGAGATACAAGCTAATTTTTTTTACGATGCGTTATTTCTTCTCATAAAGTTTAAGTGTTTACAATACATACGTTTTTGTCTTTACACTGCAACTCTGTATTTCCTTATAACGTGGTATTCTTACATATTCTTTCGAAAGAAAACTCTCCTGTGCATTCTCTTTTGAGGCTACACGCTTAGACATACAGGCAACACCACAGCTTTTCGAGTTACAATGTGTTGTTTAGGAAAAACAAGATAATTTAGCACGATGCGGGATTTCCTTAAAACGTGGTTTTCTGACAAATTTTGACGAAAGAAAATACTCCCGAGGTTTCTCTTTTGAGGCTACACGTTTAGACGTACACGCCACAACAAATCTTTTCGAGTTACAACGGGTTGTTTAGGAGATACAAGCTAATTTTTTAAGATGCGTTATTTCTTCTCGTAAAGTTTAAGTGATTCCAATACGTACGTATTTGCCTTTACTCTGCAACACTGTTTTCCTAATAACGTGGTATTCTTACATATTCCTTCAAGAGAAAACTCTCCAGTGTGTTCTCTTTTGAGGCTACACGCTTAGACATACATGCAACACCAAAACTTTTCGAGTTACAACATGTTGTTTAGGAAGAACAAGATAATTTCCCACGATGCGGGATTTCCTTAAAACGTGGTGTTCTGACAAATTTTGATGAAAGAAAATTCTCCTGTGGTTTCTCTTTTGAGGCTACACCTTTAGACATACAAACCACACCAAATCTTTTTGAGTTACACCGTGCTGTTTAGGAGATACAAGCTAATTTTTTTTACGATGCATTATTTCTTCCCGTAAAGTTTAAGTGTTTCCAATACATACGTTTTTGTCTTTACACTGCAACTCTGTTTTTCCTTATAACGTGGTATTCTTACATACTCTTTCGAGAGAAAACTCCCCTGTGCGTTCTCTTTTGAGGCTACACGCTTAGACATACAGGCAACACCACAGCTTTTCGAGTTACAATGTGTTGTTTAGGAAAAACAAGATAATTTAGCACGATGCGGGATTTCCTTAAAACGTGGTTTTCTGACAAATTTTGTCGAAAGAAAATACTCCTGTGGGTTCTCTTTTGAGGCTACACGTTTAGCCGTACACGCCACACCAAATCTTTTCGAGTTACAACCTGTTGTTTAGGAGATACAAGCTAATTTTTTTATGATGCGTTATTTCTTCTCGTAAAGTGTTTCCAATAAGTACGTATTTGTCTTTACTCTGCAACACTGTGTTTCCTTATAACGTGGTATTCTTACATATTCTTTCGAGAGAAAACTCTCCTGTGCGTTCTCTTTTGAGGCTACATGCTTAGACATACACGCAACACCAAAGCTTTTCGAGTTACAACGTGTTTTTTAGGAAGAACAAGATAATTTCTCACGATGCGGGATTTCCTTAAAACGTGGTTTTCTGACAAATTTTGACGAAAGAAATTTGTCCTGTGGTTCTCTTTGAGGCTACACGTTTAGATGTACACGCCACACCAAATCTTTTCGAGTTACAACGTGTTGTTTAGGAGATACAAGCTAATTTTGTACGATGCTTTATTTCATCTCGTAAAGTTTAAGGGTTTCCAATACGAAAGTATTTGTCATTATTCTGCAACAGTGTACTTCCTTATAATGTGGTATTCTTACATATTCTTTCGAGAGAAAACTCTCCTGTGTGTTCTCTTTTGAGGCTACACGCTTAGACATACACGCAACACCAAAGCTTTTCGAGTTACAACGCGTTGTTTAGGAAAAACAAGATAATTTCGCACGATGCGGGATTTCCTTAATACGTGGTTTTCTGACAAATTTTGACCAAAGAAAATTCTCCTGTGTGTTCTCTTTTGAGGCTACACGTTTAGACGTACAGGTCACACCAAATCTTTTCGAGTTACAACGTGTTGTTTAGGAGATACAAGCTAATTTTTTACGATGCGTTATTTCTTCTCATAAAGTGTTTCCAATAAGTACGTATTTGTCTTTACTCTGAAACACTGTATTTCCTTATAAGGTGGTATTCTTACATATTCTTTTTAGAGAAAACTCTCCTGTGTGCTCTCTTTTGAGTCTACACGCTTAGACATACACGCAACTCCAAAGCTTTTCGAGTTACAACGCATTGTTTAGGAAAAACAAGATAATTTTTCACGATAAGGGATTTCCTTAAAACGTGGTTTTCTTACATATTTTGAGGATAAAAAATTCTCCTGTCGGTTCTCTTTTGAGGCTACACATTTAGACGTACACGTCACACCAAATATTTTCGAGTTACAACGTGCTGTTTAAGAGATACAAGCTAATTTTGTACGATTTTTTATTTCTTCTCTTAAAGTTTTACAATATGTACGTATTTGTCTTTAATCTGCAACACTGTATTTCCTTATAACGTGGTATTCTTACATATTTTTTCGAGAGAAAACTCTCCTTGCATTCCCTTTAGAGGCTACACACTTAGACATACACGCAACCCCAAAGCTTTTCGAGTTACAACGTGTTGTTTAGGAAAAACAAGATAATTTCGCACGATGCGGGATTTCCTTAAAACGTGGTTTTCTGACAAATTTTGACGAAAGAAAACTCTCCTGTGGGTTCTCTTTTGAGGCTACACGTTTAGACGTACATGCCACACCAAATCTTTTCGAGTTACAACGTGTTGTTTGGGAGATACAAGCTAATTTTGTACGATGCTTTAATTCATCTCGTAAAGTTTAAGGGTTTCCAATACATACGTGTTTGTCTTTACTCTGTAACACTGTATTTCCTTATAACGTGGTATCCTTTCATATTCTTTCGAGAGAAAACTCTCCTGTGCGTTCTCTTTTGAGGCTACACGCTTAGACATACACGCAACAGCAAAGCCTTTCGAGTTACAACATGTTGCTTAGGAAGAACAAGATAATTTCCCACGATGCGGGATTTCCTTAAAACGTGGTGTTCTGACAAATTTTGATGAAAGAAAATTCTCCTGTGGGTTCTCTTTTGAGGCTACACCTTTAGACATACAAACCACACCAAATCTTTTTGAGTTACACCGTGCTGTTTAGGAGATACAAGCTAATTTTTTTTACGATGCATTATTTCTTCCCGTAAAGTTTAAGTGTTTCCAATACATACGTTTTTGTCTTTACACTGCAACTCTGTTTTTCCTTATAACGTGGTATTCTTACATACTCTTTCGAGAGAAAACTCTCCTGTGCGTTCTCTTTTGAGGCTACACGCTTAGACATACAGGCAACACCACAGCTTTTCGAGTTACAATGTGTTGTTTAGGAAAAACAAGATAATTTAGCACGATGCGGGATTTCCTTAAAACGTGGTTTTCTGACAAATTTTGACGAAAGAAAATACTCCTGTGGGTTCTCTTTTGAGGCTACACGTTTAGCCGTACACGCCACACCAAATCTTTTCGAGTTACAACCTGTTGTTTAGGAGATACAAGCTAATTTTTTTACGATGCGTTATTTCTTCTCGTAAAGTGTTTCCAATAAGTACGTATTTGTCTTTACTCTGCAACACTGTGTTTCCTTATAACGTGGTATTCTTACATATTCTTTCGAGAGAAAACTCTCCTGTGCATTCTCTTTTGAGGCTACATGCTTAGACATACACGCAACACCAAAGCTTTTCGAGTTACAACGTGTTTTTTAGGAAGAACAAGATAATTTCTCACGATGCGGGATTTCCTTAAAACGTGGTTTTCTGACAAATTTTGACGAAAGAAATTTGTCCTGTGGTTCTCTTTGAGGCTACACGTTTAGATGTACACGCCACACCAAATCTTTTCGAGTTACAACGTGTTGTTTAGGAGATACAAGCTAATTTTGTACGATGCTTTATTTCATCTCGTAAAGTTTAAGGGTTTCCAATACGAAAGTATTTGTCATTATTCTGCAACAGTGTACTTCCTTATAATGTGGTATTCTTACATATTCTTTCGAGAGAAAACTCTCCTGTGTGTTCTCTTTTGAGGCTACACGCTTAGACATACACGCAACACCAAAGCTTTTCGAGTTACAACGCGTTGTTTAGGAAAAACAAGATAATTTCGCACGATGCGGGATTTCCTTAATACGTGGTTTTCTGACAAATTTTGACCAAAGAAAATTCTCCTGTGTGTTCTCTTTTGAGGCTACACGTTTAGACGTACAGGTCACACCAAATCTTTTCGAGTTACAACGTGTTGTTTAGGAGATACAAGCTAATTTTTTACGATGCGTTATTTCTTCTCATAAAGTGTTTCCAATAAGTACGTATTTGTCTTTACTCTGCAACACTGTATTTCCTTATAAGGTGGTATTCTTACATATTCTTTTTAGAGAAAACTCTCCTGTGTGCTCTCTTTTGTGTCTACACGCTTAGACATACACGCAACTCCAAAGCTTTTCGAGTTACAACGCATTGTTTAGGAAAAACAAGATAATTTTGCACGATAAGGGATTTCCTTATAACGTGGTTTTCTTACATATTTTGACGATAAAAAATTCTCCTGTCGGTTCTCTTTTGAGGCTACACATTTAGACGTACACGTCACACCAAATATTTTCGAGTTACAACGTGCTGTTTAGGAGATACAAGCTAATTTTGTACGATTTTTTATTTCTTCTCTTAAAGTTTTACAATATGTACGTATTTGTCTTTAATCTGCAACACTGTATTTCCTTATAACGTGGTATTCTTACATATTTTTTCGAGAGAAAACTCTCCTTGCATTCCCTTTAGAGGCTACACACTTAGACATACACGCAACCCCAAAGCTTTTCGAGTTACAACGTGTTGTTTAGGAAAAACAAGATAATTTCGCACGATGCGGGATTTCCTTAAAACGTGGTTTTCTGACAAATTTTGACGAAAGAAAACTCTCCTGTGGGTTCTCTTTTGAGGATACACGTTTAGACGTACACGCCACACCAAATCTTTTCGAGTTACAACATGTTGTTTAGGACATACAAGCAAATTTTGCAAGATGCGTTATTTCTCTCATAAAGTGTTTCCAGTATGTATGTATTTGTCTTTACTCTGCCACACTGTATTTCCTTATAACGTGGTATTCTTATAGATTCGTTCGAGAGAAAACTCTCCTATGCGTTCTCTTTTGGGGCTACATGCTTAGACATACACCCAACACCAAAGCTTTTCGAGTTAAAACGTGTTGTTTAGGAAGAACAAGATAATTTCTCACGATGCGCGATTTCCTTAAAACGTGGTTTTCTGAAAAATTTTGACGAAAGAAAATTGTCCTGTGGGTTCTCTTTTGAGGCTACACGTTTAGACGTACATGCCACACCAAATCTTTTCGAGTTACAACGTGTTGTTTGGGAGATACAAGCTAATTTTGTACGATGCTTTAATTCATCTCGTAAAGTTTAAGGGTTTCCAATACATACGTGTTTGTCTTTACTCTGTAACACTGTATTTCCTTATAACGTGGTATCCTTTCATATTCTTTCGAGAGAAAACTCTCCTGTGCGTTCTCTTTTGAGGCTACACGCTTAGACATACACGCAACAGCAAAGCCTTTCGAGTTACAACATGTTGCTTAGGAAGAACAAGATAATTTCCCACGATGCGGGATTTCCTTAAAACGTGGTGTTCTGACAAATTTTGATGAAAGAAAATACTCCTGTGGGTTCTCTTTTGAGGCTACACCTTTAGACGTACACACCACACCAAATCTTTTTGAGTTACACCGTGCTGTTTAGGAGATACAAGCTAATTTTTTTTACGATGCGTTATTTCTTCTCATAAAGTTTAAGTGTTTACAATACATACGTTTTTGTCTTTACACTGCAACTCTGTATTTCCTTATAACGTGGTATTCTTACATATTCTTTCGAGAGAAAACTCTCCTGTGCATTCTCTTTTGAGGCTACACGCTTAGACATACAGGCAACACCACAGCTTTTCGAGTTACAATGTGTTGTTTAGGAAAAACAAGATAATTTAGCACGATGCGGGATTTCCTTAAAACGTGGTTTTCTGACAAATTTTGACGAAAGAAAATACTCCCGAGGTTTCTCTTTTGAGGCTACACGTTTAGATGTACACGCCACACCAAATCTTTTCGAGTTACAACGTGTTGTTTAGGAGATACAAGCTAATTTTTTAAGATGCGTTATTTCTTCTCGTAAAGTTTAAGTGTTTCCAATACGTACGTATTTGCCTTTACTCTGCAACACTGTTTTCCTAATAACGTGGTATTCTTACATATTCCTTCGAGAGAAATCTCTCCAGTGCGTTCTCTTTTGAGGCTACACGCTTAGACATACATGCAACACCAAAACTTTTCGAGTTACAACATGTTGTTTAGGAAGAACAAGATAATTTCCCACGATGCGGGATTTCCTTAAAACGTGGTGTTCTGACAAATTTTGATGAAAGAAAATTCTCCTGTGGGTTCTCTTTTGAGGCTACACCTTTAGACATACAAACCACACCAAATCTTTTTGAGTTACACCGTGCTGTTTAGGAGATACAAGCTAATTTTTTTTTACGATGCATTATTTCTTCCCGTAAAGTTTAAGTGTTTCCAATACATACGTTTTTGTCTTTACACTGCAACTCTGTTTTTCCTTATAACGTGGTATTCTTACATACTCTTTCGAGAGAAAACTCTCCTGTGTGTTCTCTTTTGAGGCTACACGCTTAGACATACAGGCAACACCACAGCTTTTCGAGTTACAATGTGTTGTTTAGGAAAAACAAGATAATTTAGCACGATGCGGGATTTCCTTAAAACGTGGTTTTCTGACAAATTTTGACGAAAGAAAATACTCCTGTGGGTTCTCTTTTGAGGCTACACGTTTAGCCGTACACGCCACACCAAATCTTTTCGAGTTACAACCTGTTGTTTAGGAGATACAAGCTAATTTTTTTACGATGCGTTATTTCTTCTCGTAAAGTGTTTCCAATAAGTACGTATTTGTCTTTACTCTGCAACACTGTGTTTCCTTATAACGTGGTATTCTTACATATTCTTTTGAGAGAAAACTCTCCTGTGCGTTCTCTTTTGAGGCTACATGCTTAGACATACACGCAACACCAAAGCTTTTCGAGTTACAACGTGTTTTTTAGGAAGAACAAGATAATTTCTCACGATGCGGGATTTCCTTAAAACGTGGTTTTCTGACAAATTTTGACGAAAGAAATTTGTCCTGTGGTTCTCTTTGAGGCTACACGTTTAGATGTACACGCCACACCAAATCTTTTCGAGTTACAACGTGTTGTTTAGGAGATACAAGCTAATTTTGTACGATGCTTTATTTCATCTCGTAAAGTTTAAGGGTTTCCAATACGAAAGTATTTGTCATTATTCTGCAACAGTGTACTTCCTTATAATGTGGTATTCTTACATATTCTTTCGAGAGAAAACTCTCCTGTGTGTTCTCTTTTGAGGCTACACGCTTAGACATACACGCAACACCAAAGCTTTTCGAGTTACAACGCGTTGTTTAGGAAAAACAAGATAATTTCGCACGATGCGGGATTTCCTTAATACGTGGTTTTCTGACAAATTTTGACCAAAGAAAATTCTCCTGTGTGTTCTCTTTTGAGGCTACACGTTTAGACGTACAGGTCACACCAAATCTTTTCGAGTTACAACGTGTTGTTTAGGAGATACAAGCTAATTTTTTACGATGCGTTATTTCTTCTCATAAAGTGTTTCCAATAAGTACGTATTTGTCTTTACTCTGCAACACTGTATTTCCTTATAAGGTGGTATTCTTACATATTCTTTTTAGAGAAAACTCTCCTGTGTGCTCTCTTTTGTGTCTACACGCTTAGACATACACGCAACTCCAAAGCTTTTCGAGTTACAACGCATTGTTTAGGAAAAACAAGATAATTTTGCACGATAAGGGATTTCCTTATAACGTGGTTTTCTTACATATTTTGACGATAAAAAATTCTCCTGTCGGTTCTCTTTTGAGGCTACACATTTAGACGTACACGTCACACCAAATATTTTCGAGTTACAACGTGCTGTTTAGGAGATACAAGCTAATTTTGTATGATTTTTTTATTTCTTCTCTTAAAGTTTTACAATATGTACGTATTTATCTTTACTCTTCAACACTGTATTTCCTTATAACGTGGTATTCTTACATATTCTTTCGAGAGAAAACTCTCCTTGCATTCCTTTTAGAGGCTACACACTTAGACATACATGCAACACCAAAGCTTTTCGAGTTACAACGTGTTGTTTAGGAAAAACAAGATAATTTCGCACGATGCGGGATTTCCTTAAAACGTGGTTTTCTGACAAATTTTGACGAAAGAAAACTCTCCTGTGGGTTCTCTTTTGAGGATACACGTTTAGACGTACACGCCACACCAAATCTTTTCGAGTTACAACATGTTGTTTAGGACATACAAGCAAATTTTGCAAGATGCGTTATTTCTCTCATAAAGTGTTTCCAGTATGTATGTATTTGTCTTTACTCTGCCACACTGTATTTCCTTATAACGTGGTATTCTTATAGATTCGTTCGAGAGAAAACTCTCCTATGCGTTCTCTTTTGGGGCTACATGCTTAGACATACACCCAACACCAAAGCTTTTCGAGTTAAAACGTGTTGTTTAGGAAGAACAAGATAATTTCTCACGATGCGCGATTTCCTTAAAACGTGGTTTTCTGAAAAATTTTGACGAAAGAAAATTGTCCTGTGGGTTCTCTTTTGAGGCTACACGTTTAGACGTACATGCCACACCAAATCTTTTCGAGTTACAACGTGTTGTTTGGGAGATACAAGCTAATTTTGTACGATGCTTTAATTCATCTCGTAAAGTTTAAGGGTTTCCAATACATACGTGTTTGTCTTTACTCTGTAACACTGTATTTCCTTATAACGTGGTATCCTTTCATATTCTTTCGAGAGAAAACTCTCCTGTGCGTTCTCTTTTGAGGCTACACGCTTAGACATACACGCAACAGCAAAGCCTTTCAAGTTACAACATGTTGCTTAGGAAGAACAAGATAATTTCCCACGATGCGGGATTTCCTTAAAACGTGGTGTTCTGACAAATTTTGATGAAAGAAAATACTCCTGTGGGTTCTCTTTTGAGGCTACACCTTTAGACGTACACACCACACCAAATCTTTTTGAGTTACACCGTGCTGTTTAGGAGATACAAGCTAATTTTTTTTACGATGCGTTATTTCTTCTCATAAAGTTTAAGTGTTTACAATACATACGTTTTTGTCTTTACACTGCAACTCTGTATTTCCTTATAACGTGGTATTCTTACATATTCTTTCGAGAGAAAACTCTCCTGTGCATTCTCTTTTGAGGCTACACCCTTAGACATACAGGCAACACCACAGCTTTTCGAGTTACAATGTGTTGTTTAGGAAAAACAAGATAATTTAGCACGATGCGGGATTTCCTTAAAACGTGGTTTTCTGACACATTTTGACGAAAGAAAATACTCCCGAGGTTTCTCTTTTGAGGCTACACGTTTAGACGTACACGCCACACCAAATCTTTTCGAGTTACAACGTGTTGTTTAGGAGATACAAGCTAATTTTTTAAGATGCGTTATTTCTTCTCGTAAAGTTTAAGTGTTTCCAATACGTACGTATTTGCCTTTACTCTGCAACACTGTTTTCCTAATAACGTGGTATTCTTACATATTCCTTCGAGAGAAAACTCTCCAGTGCGTTCTCTTTTGAGGCTACACGCTTAGACATACATGCAACACCAAAACTTTTCGAGTTACAACATGTTGTTTAGGAAGAACAAGATAATTTCCCACGATGCGGGATTTCCTTAAAACGTGGTGTTCTGACAAATTTTGATGAAAGAAAATTCTCCTGTGGTTTCTCTTTTGAGGCTACACCTTTAGACATACAAACCACACCAAATCTTTTTGAGTTACACCGTGCTGTTTAGGAGATACAAGCTAATTTTTTTTACGATGCATTATTTCTTCCCGTAAAGTTTAAGTGTTTCCAATACATACGTTTTTGTCTTTACACTGCAACTCTGTTTTTCCTTATAACGTGGTATTCTTACATACTCTTTCGAGAGAAAACTCTCCTGTGCGTTCTCTTTTGAGGCTACACGCTTAGACATACAGGCAACACCACAGCTTTTCGAGTTACAATGTGTTGTTTAGGAAAAACAAGATAATTTAGCACGATGCGGGATTTCCTTAAAACGTGGTTTTCTGACAAATTTTGACGAAAGAAAATACTCCTGTGGGTTCTCTTTTGAGGCTACACGTTTAGCCGTACACGCCACACCAAATCTTTTCGAGTTACAACCTGTTGTTTAGGAGATACAAGCTAATTTTTTTACGATGCGTTATTTCTTCTCGTAAAGTGTTTCCAATAAGTACGTATTTGTCTTTACTCTGCAACACTGTGTTTCCTTATAACGTGGTATTCTTACATATTCTTTCGAGAGAAAACTCTCCTGTGCGTTCTCTTTTGAGGCTACATGCTTAGACATACACGCAACACCAAAGCTTTTCGAGTTACAACGTGTTTTTTAGGAAGAACAAGATAATTTCTCACGATGCGGGATTTCCTTAAAACGTGGTTTTCTGACAAATTTTGACGAAAGAAATTTGTCCTGTGGTTCTCTTTGAGGCTACACGTTTAGATGTACACGCCACACCAAATCTTTTCGAGTTACAACGTGTTGTTTAAGAGATACAAGCTAATTTTGTACGATGCTTTATTTCATCTCGTAAAGTTTAAGGGTTTCCAATACGAAAGTATTTGTCATTATTCTGCAACAGTGTACTTCCTTATAATGTGGTATTCTTACATATTCTTTCGAGAGAAAACTCTCCTGTGTGTTCTCTTTTGAGGCTACACGCTTAGACATACACGCAACACCAAAGCTTTTCGAGTTACAACGCGTTGTTTAGGAAAAACAAGATAATTTCGCACGATGCGGGATTTCCTTAATACGTGGTTTTCTGACAAATTTTGACCAAAGAAAATTCTCCTGTGTGTTCTCTTTTGAGGCTACACGTTTAGACGTACAGGTCACACCAAATCTTTTCGAGTTACAACGTGTTGTTTAGGAGATACAAGCTAATTTTTTACGATGCGTTATTTCTTCTCATAAAGTGTTTCCAATAAGTACGTATTTGTCTTTACTCTGCAACACTGTATTTCCTTATAAGGTGGTATTCTTACATATTCTTTTTAGAGAAAACTCTCCTGTGTGCTCTCTTTTGTGTCTACACGCTTAGACATACACGCAACTCCAAAGCTTTTCGAGTTACAACGCATTGTTTAGGAAAAACAAGATAATTTTGCACGATAAGGGATTTCCTTATAACGTGGTTTTCTTACATATTTTGACGATAAAAAATTCTCCTGTCGGTTCTCTTTTGAGGCTACACATTTAGACGTACACGTCACACCAAATGTTTTCGAGTTACAACGTGCTGTTTAGGAGATACAAGCTAATTTTGTACGATTTTTTATTTCTTCTCTTAAAGTTTTACAATATGTACGTATTTGTCTTTAATCTGCAACACTGTATTTCCTTATAACGTGGTATTCTTACATATTTTTTCGAGAGAAAACTCTCCTTGCATTCCCTTTAGAGGCTACACACTTAGACATACACGCAACCCCAAAGCTTTTCGAGTTACAACGTGTTGTTTAGGAACAACAAGATAATTTCGCACGATGCGGGATTTCCTTAAAACGTGGTTTTCTGACAAATTTTGACGAAAGAAAACTCTCCTGTGGGTTCTCTTTTGAGGATACACGTTTAGACGTACACGCCACACCAAATCTTTTCGAGTTACAACATGTTGTTTAGGACATACAAGCAAATTTTGCAAGATGCGTTATTTCTCTCATAAAGTGTTTCCAGTATGTATGTATTTGTCTTTACTCTGCCACACTGTATTTCCTTATAACGTGGTATTCTTATAGATTCGTTCGAGAGAAAACTCTCCTATGCGTTCTCTTTTGGGGCTACATGCTTAGACATACACCCAACACCAAAGCTTTTCGAGTTAAAACGTGTTGTTTAGGAAGAACAAGATAATTTCTCACGATGCGCGATTTCCTTAAAACGTGGTTTTCTGAAAAATTTTGACGAAAGAAAATTGTCCTGTGGGTTCTCTTTTGAGGCTACACGTTTAGACGTACATGCCACACCAAATCTTTTCGAGTTACAACGTGTTGTTTGGGAGATACAAGCTAATTTTTTACGATGCTTTAATTCATCTCGTAAAGTTTAAGGGTTTCCAATACATACGTGTTTGTCTTTACTCTGTAACACTGTATTTCCTTATAACGTGGTATCCTTTCATATTCTTTCGAGAGAAAACTCTCCTGTGCGTTCTCTTTTGAGGCTACACGCTTAGACATACACGCAACAGCAAAGCCTTTCGAGTTACAACATGTTGCTTAGGAAGAACAAGATAATTTCCCACGATGCGGGATTTCCTTAAAACGTGGTGTTCTGACAAATTTTGATGAAAGAAAATACTCCTGTGGGTTCTCTTTTGAGGCTACACCTTTAGACGTACACACCACACCAAATCTTTTTGAGTTACACCGTGCTGTTTAGGAGATACAAGCTAATTTTTTTTACGATGCGTTATTTCTTCTCATAAAGTTTAAGTGTTTACAATACATACGTTTTTGTCTTTACACTGCAACTCTGTATTTCCTTATAACGTGGTATTCTTACATATTCTTTCGAGAGAAAACTCTCCTGTGCATTCTCTTTTGAGGCTACACGCTTAGACATACAGGCAACACCACAGCTTTTCGAGTTACAATGTGTTGTTTAGGAAAAACAAGATAATTTAGCACGATGCGGGATTTCCTTAAAACGTGGTTTTCTGACACATTTTGACGAAAGAAAATACTCCCGAGGTTTCTCTTTTGAGGCTACACGTTTAGACGTACACGCCACACCAAATCTTTTCGAGTTACAACGTGTTGTTTAGGAGATACAAGCTAATTTTTTAAGATGCGTTATTTCTTCTCGTAAAGTTTAAGTGTTTCCAATACGTACGTATTTGCCTTTACTCTGCAACACTGTTTTCCTAATAACGTGGTATTCTTACATATTCCTTCGAGAGAAAACTCTCCAGTGCGTTCTCTTTTGAGGCTACACGCTTAGACATACATGCAACACCAAAACTTTTCGAGTTACAACATGTTGTTTAGGAAGAACAAGATAATTTCCCACGATGCGGGATTTCCTTAAAACGTGGTGTTCTGACAAATTTTGATGAAAGAAAATTCTCCTGTGGGTTCTCTTTTGAGGCTACACCTTTAGACATACAAACCACACCAAATCTTTTTGAGTTACACCGTGCTGTTTAGGAGATACAAGCTAATTTTTTTTACGATGCATTATTTCTTCCCGTAAAGTTTAAGTGTTTCCAATACATACGTTTTTGTCTTTACACTGCAACTCTGTTTTTCCTTATAACGTGGTATTCTTACATACTCTTTCGAGAGAAAACTCTCCTGTGTGTTCTCTTTTGAGGCTACACGCTTAGACATACAGGCAACACCACAGCTTTTCGAGTTACAATGTGTTGTTTAGGAAAAACAAGATAATTTAGCACGATGCGGGATTTCCTTAAAACGTGGTTTTCTGACAAATTTTGACGAAAGAAAATACTCCTGTGGGTTCTCTTTTGAGGCTACACGTTTAGCCGTACACGCCACACCAAATCTTTTCGAGTTACAACCTGTTGTTTAGGAGATACAAGCTAATTTTTTTACGATGCGTTATTTCTTCTCGTAAAGTGTTTCCAATAAGTACGTATTTGTCTTTACTCTGCAACACTGTGTTTCCTTATAACGTGGTATTCTTACATATTCTTTTGAGAGAAAACTCTCCTGTGCGTTCTCTTTTGAGGCTACATGCTTAGACATACACGCAACACCAAAGCTTTTCGAGTTACAACGTGTTTTTTAGGAAGAACAAGATAATTTCTCACGATGCGGGATTTCCTTAAAACGTGGTTTTCTGACAAATTTTGACGAAAGAAATTTGTCCTGTGGTTCTCTTTGAGGCTACACGTTTAGATGTACACGCCACACCAAATCTTTTCGAGTTACAACGTGTTGTTTAGGAGATACAAGCTAATTTTGTACGATGCTTTATTTCATCTCGTAAAGTTTAAGGGTTTCCAATACGAAAGTATTTGTCATTATTCTGCAACAGTGTACTTCCTTATAATGTGGTATTCTTACATATTCTTTCGAGAGAAAACTCTCCTGTGTGTTCTCTTTTGAGGCTACACGCTTAGACATACACGCAACACCAAAGCTTTTCGAGTTACAACGCGTTGTTTAGGAAAAACAAGATAATTTCGCACGATGCGGGATTTCCTTAATACGTGGTTTTCTGACAAATTTTGACCAAAGAAAATTCTCCTGTGTGTTCTCTTTTGAGGCTACACGTTTAGACGTACAGGTCACACCAAATCTTTTCGAGTTACAACGTGTTGTTTAGGAGATACAAGCTAATTTTTTACGATGCGTTATTTCTTCTCATAAAGTGTTTCCAATAAGTACGTATTTGTCTTTACTCTGCAACACTGTATTTCCTTATAAGGTGGTATTCTTACATATTCTTTTTAGAGAAAACTCTCCTGTGTGCTCTCTTTTGTGTCTACACGCTTAGACATACACGCAACTCCAAAGCTTTTCGAGTTACAACGCATTGTTTAGGAAAAACAAGATAATTTTGCACGATAAGGGATTTCCTTATAACGTGGTTTTCTTACATATTTTGACGATAAAAAATTCTCCTGTCGGTTCTCTTTTGAGGCTACACATTTAGACGTACACGTCACACCAAATATTTTCGAGTTACAACGTGCTGTTTAGGAGATACAAGCTAATTTTGTATGATTTTTTTATTTCTTCTCTTAAAGTTTTACAATATGTACGTATTTATCTTTACTCTTCAACACTGTATTTCCTTATAACGTGGTATTCTTACATATTCTTTCGAGAGAAAACTCTCCTTGCATTCCTTTTAGAGGCTACACACTTAGACATACATGCAACACCAAAGCTTTTCGAGTTACAACGTGTTGTTTAGGAAAAACAAGATAATTTCGCACGATGCGGGATTTCCTTAAAACGTGGTTTTCTGACAAATTTTGACGAAAGAAAACTCTCCTGTGGGTTCTCTTTTGAGGATACACGTTTAGACGTACACGCCACACCAAATCTTTTCGAGTTACAACATGTTGTTTAGGACATACAAGCAAATTTTGCAAGATGCGTTATTTCTCTCATAAAGTGTTTCCAGTATGTATGTATTTGTCTTTACTCTGCCACACTGTATTTCCTTATAACGTGGTATTCTTATAGATTCGTTCGAGAGAAAACTCTCCTATGCGTTCTCTTTTGGGGCTACATGCTTAGACATACACCCAACACCAAAGCTTTTCGAGTTAAAACGTGTTGTTTAGGAAGAACAAGATAATTTCTCACGATGCGCGATTTCCTTAAAACGTGGTTTTCTGAAAAATTTTGACGAAAGAAAATTGTCCTGTGGGTTCTCTTTTGAGGCTACACGTTTAGACGTACATGCCACACCAAATCTTTTCGAGTTACAACGTGTTGTTTGGGAGATACAAGCTAATTTTGTACGATGCTTTAATTCATCTCGTAAAGTTTAAGGGTTTCCAATACATACGTGTTTGTCTTTACTCTGTAACACTGTATTTCCTTATAACGTGGTATCCTTTCATATTCTTTCGAGAGAAAACTCTCCTGTGCGTTCTCTTTTGAGGCTACACGCTTAGACATACACGCAACAGCAAAGCCTTTCAAGTTACAACATGTTGCTTAGGAAGAACAAGATAATTTCCCACGATGCGGGATTTCCTTAAAACGTGGTGTTCTGACAAATTTTGATGAAAGAAAATACTCCTGTGGGTTCTCTTTTGAGGCTACACCTTTAGACGTACACACCACACCAAATCTTTTTGAGTTACACCGTGCTGTTTAGGAGATACAAGCTAATTTTTTTTACGATGCGTTATTTCTTCTCATAAAGTTTAAGTGTTTACAATACATACGTTTTTGTCTTTACACTGCAACTCTGTATTTCCTTATAACGTGGTATTCTTACATATTCTTTCGAGAGAAAACTCTCCTGTGCATTCTCTTTTGAGGCTACACCCTTAGACATACAGGCAACACCACAGCTTTTCGAGTTACAATGTGTTGTTTAGGAAAAACAAGATAATTTAGCACGATGCGGGATTTCCTTAAAACGTGGTTTTCTGACACATTTTGACGAAAGAAAATACTCCCGAGGTTTCTCTTTTGAGGCTACACGTTTAGACGTACACGCCACACCAAATCTTTTCGAGTTACAACGTGTTGTTTAGGAGATACAAGCTAATTTTTTAAGATGCGTTATTTCTTCTCGTAAAGTTTAAGTGTTTCCAATACGTACGTATTTGCCTTTACTCTGCAACACTGTTTTCCTAATAACGTGGTATTCTTACATATTCCTTCGAGAGAAAACTCTCCAGTGCGTTCTCTTTTGAGGCTACACGCTTAGACATACATGCAACACCAAAACTTTTCGAGTTACAACATGTTGTTTAGGAAGAACAAGATAATTTCCCACGATGCGGGATTTCCTTAAAACGTGGTGTTCTGACAAATTTTGATGAAAGAAAATTCTCCTGTGGTTTCTCTTTTGAGGCTACACCTTTAGACATACAAACCACACCAAATCTTTTTGAGTTACACCGTGCTGTTTAGGAGATACAAGCTAATTTTTTTTACGATGCATTATTTCTTCCCGTAAAGTTTAAGTGTTTCCAATACATACGTTTTTGTCTTTACACTGCAACTCTGTTTTTCCTTATAACGTGGTATTCTTACATACTCTTTCGAGAGAAAACTCTCCTGTGCGTTCTCTTTTGAGGCTACACGCTTAGACATACAGGCAACACCACAGCTTTTCGAGTTACAATGTGTTGTTTAGGAAAAACAAGATAATTTAGCACGATGCGGGATTTCCTTAAAACGTGGTTTTCTGACAAATTTTGACGAAAGAAAATACTCCTGTGGGTTCTCTTTTGAGGCTACACGTTTAGCCGTACACGCCACACCAAATCTTTTCGAGTTACAACCTGTTGTTTAGGAGATACAAGCTAATTTTTTTACGATGCGTTATTTCTTCTCGTAAAGTGTTTCCAATAAGTACGTATTTGTCTTTACTCTGCAACACTGTGTTTCCTTATAACGTGGTATTCTTACATATTCTTTCGAGAGAAAACTCTCCTGTGCGTTCTCTTTTGAGGCTACATGCTTAGACATACACGCAACACCAAAGCTTTTCGAGTTACAACGTGTTTTTTAGGAAGAACAAGATAATTTCTCACGATGCGGGATTTCCTTAAAACGTGGTTTTCTGACAAATTTTGACGAAAGAAATTTGTCCTGTGGTTCTCTTTGAGGCTACACGTTTAGATGTACACGCCACACCAAATCTTTTCGAGTTACAACGTGTTGTTTAGGAGATACAAGCTAATTTTTTAAGATGCGTTATTTCTTCTCGTAAAGTTTAAGTGTTTCCAATACGTACGTATTTGCCTTTACTCTGCAACACTGTTTTCCTAATAACGTGGTATTCTTACATATTCCTTCGAGAGAAAACTCTCCAGTGCGTTCTCTTTTGAGGCTACACGCTTAGACATACATGCAACACCAAAACTTTTCGAGTTACAACATGTTGTTTAGGAAGAACAAGATAATTTCCCACGATGCGGGATTTCCTTAAAACGTGGTGTTCTGACAAATTTTGATGAAAGAAAATTCTCCTGTGGTTTCTCTTTTGAGGCTACACCTTTAGACATACAAACCACACCAAATCTTTTTGAGTTACACCGTGCTGTTTAGGAGATACAAGCTAATTTTTTTTACGATGCATTATTTCTTCCCGTAAAGTTTAAGTGTTTCCAATGCATACGTTTTTGTCTTTACACTGCAACTCTGTTTTTCCTTATAACGTGGTATTCTTACATACTCTTTCGAGAGAAAACTCTCCTGTGCGTTCTCTTTTGAGGCTACACGCTTAGACATACAGGCAACACCACAGCTTTTCGAGTTACAATGTGTTGTTTAGGAAAAACAAGATAATTTAGCACGATGCGGGATTTCCTTAAAACGTGGTTTTCTGACAAATTTTGACGAAAGAAAATACTCCTGTGGGTTCTCTTTTGAGGCTACACGTTTAGCCGTACACGCCACACCAAATCTTTTCGAGTTACAACCTGTTGTTTAGGAGATACAAGCTAATTTTTTTACGATGCGTTATTTCTTCTCGTAAAGTGTTTCCAATAAGTACGTATTTGTCTTTACTCTGCAACACTGTGTTTCCTTATAACGTGGTATTCTTACATATTCTTTCGAGAGAAAACTCTCCTGTGCGTTCTCTTTTGAGGCTACATGCTTAGACATACACGCAACACCAAAGCTTTTCGAGTTACAACGTGTTTTTTAGGAAGAACAAGATAATTTCTCACGATGCGGGATTTCCTTAAAACGTGGTTTTCTGACAAATTTTGACGAAAGAAATTTGTCCTGTGGTTCTCTTTGAGGCTACACGTTTAGATGTACACGCCACACCAAATCTTTTCGAGTTACAACGTGTTGTTTAAGAGATACAAGCTAATTTTGTACGATGCTTTATTTCATCTCGTAAAGTTTAAGGGTTTCCAATACGAAAGTATTTGTCATTATTCTGCAACAGTGTACTTCCTTATAATGTGGTATTCTTACATATTCTTTCGAGAGAAAACTCTCCTGTGTGTTCTCTTTTGAGGCTACACGCTTAGACATACACGCAACACCAAAGCTTTTCGAGTTACAACGCGTTGTTTAGGAAAAACAAGATAATTTCGCACGATGCGGGATTTCCTTAATACGTGGTTTTCTGACAAATTTTGACCAAAGAAAATTCTCCTGTGTGTTCTCTTTTGAGGCTACACGTTTAGACGTACAGGTCACACCAAATCTTTTCGAGTTACAACGTGTTGTTTAGGAGATACAAGCTAATTTTTTACGATGCGTTATTTCTTCTCATAAAGTGTTTCCAATAAGTACGTATTTGTCTTTACTCTGCAACACTGTATTTCCTTATAAGGTGGTATTCTTACATATTCTTTTTAGAGAAAACTCTCCTGTGTGCTCTCTTTTGTGTCTACACGCTTAGACATACACGCAACTCCAAAGCTTTTCGAGTTACAACGCATTGTTTAGGAAAAACAAGATAATTTTGCACGATAAGGGATTTCCTTATAACGTGGTTTTCTTACATATTTTGACGATAAAAAATTCTCCTGTCGGTTCTCTTTTGAGGCTACACATTTAGACGTACACGTCACACCAAATGTTTTCGAGTTACAACGTGCTGTTTAGGAGATACAAGCTAATTTTGTACGATTTTTTATTTCTTCTCTTAAAGTTTTACAATATGTACGTATTTGTCTTTAATCTGCAACACTGTATTTCCTTATAACGTGGTATTCTTACATATTTTTTCGAGAGAAAACTCTCCTTGCATTCCCTTTAGAGGCTACACACTTAGACATACACGCAACCCCAAAGCTTTTCGAGTTACAACGTGTTGTTTAGGAAAAACAAGATAATTTCGCACGATGCGGGATTTCCTTAAAACGTGGTTTTCTGACAAATTTTGACGAAAGAAAACTCTCCTGTGGGTTCTCTTTTGAGGATACACGTTTAGACGTACACGCCACACCAAATCTTTTCGAGTTACAACATGTTGTTTAGGACATACAAGCAAATTTTGCAAGATGCGTTATTTCTCTCATAAAGTGTTTCCAGTATGTATGTATTTGTCTTTACTCTGCCACACTGTATTTCCTTATAACGTGGTATTCTTATAGATTCGTTCGAGAGAAAACTCTCCTATGCGTTCTCTTTTGGGGCTACATGCTTAGACATACACCCAACACCAAAGCTTTTCGAGTTAAAACGTGTTGTTTAGGAAGAACAAGATAATTTCTCACGATGCGCGATTTCCTTAAAACGTGGTTTTCTGAAAAATTTTGACGAAAGAAAATTGTCCTGTGGGTTCTCTTTTGAGGCTACACGTTTAGACGTACATGCCACACCAAATCTTTTCGAGTTACAACGTGTTGTTTGGGAGATACAAGCTAATTTTGTACGATGCTTTAATTCATCTCGTAAAGTTTAAGGGTTTCCAATACATACGTGTTTGTCTTTACTCTGTAACACTGTATTTCCTTATAACGTGGTATCCTTTCATATTCTTTCGAGAGAAAACTCTCCTGTGCGTTCTCTTTTGAGGCTACACGCTTAGACATACACGCAACAGCAAAGCCTTTCGAGTTACAACATGTTGCTTAGGAAGAACAAGATAATTTCCCACGATGCGGGATTTCCTTAAAACGTGGTGTTCTGACAAATTTTGATGAAAGAAAATACTCCTGTGGGTTCTCTTTTGAGGCTACACCTTTAGACGTACACACCACACCAAATCTTTTTGAGTTACACCGTGCTGTTTAGGAGATACAAGCTAATTTTTTCTACGATGCGTTATTTCTTCTCATAAAGTTTAAGTGTTTACAATACATACGTTTTTGTCTTTACACTGCAACTCTGTATTTCCTTATAACGTGGTATTCTTACATATTCTTTCGAGAGAAAACTCTCCTGTGCATTCTCTTTTGAGGCTACACGCTTAGACATACAGGCAACACCACAGCTTTTCGAGTTACAATGTGTTGTTTAGGAAAAACAAGATAATTTAGCACGATGCGGGATTTCCTTAAAACGTGGTTTTCTGACACATTTTGACGAAAGAAAATACTCCCGAGGTTTCTCTTTTGAGGCTACACGTTTAGACGTACACGCCACACCAAATCTTTTCGAGTTACAACGTGTTGTTTAGGAGATACAAGCTAATTTTTTAAGATGCGTTATTTCTTCTCGTAAAGTTTAAGTGTTTCCAATACGTACGTATTTGCCTTTACTCTGCAACACTGTTTTCCTAATAACGTGGTATTCTTACATATTCCTTCGAGAGAAAACTCTCCAGTGCGTTCTCTTTTGAGGCTACACGCTTAGACATACATGCAACACCAAAACTTTTCGAGTTACAACATGTTGTTTAGGAAGAACAAGATAATTTCCCACGATGCGGGATTTCCTTAAAACGTGGTGTTCTGACAAATTTTGATGAAAGAAAATTCTCCTGTGGGTTCTCTTTTGAGGCTACACCTTTAGACATACAAACCACACCAAATCTTTTTGAGTTACACCGTGCTGTTTAGGAGATACAAGCTAATTTTTTTTACGATGCATTATTTCTTCCCGTAAAGTTTAAGTGTTTCCAATACATACGTTTTTGTCTTTACACTGCAACTCTGTTTTTCCTTATAACGTGGTATTCTTACATACTCTTTCGAGAGAAAACTCTCCTGTGTGTTCTCTTTTGAGGCTACACGCTTAGACATACAGGCAACACCACAGCTTTTCGAGTTACAATGTGTTGTTTAGGAAAAACAAGATAATTTAGCACGATGCGGGATTTCCTTAAAACGTGGTTTTCTGACAAATTTTGACGAAAGAAAATACTCCTGTGGGTTCTCTTTTGAGGCTACACGTTTAGCCGTACACGCCACACCAAATCTTTTCGAGTTACAACCTGTTGTTTAGGAGATACAAGCTAATTTTTTTTACGATGCGTTATTTCTTCTCGTAAAGTGTTTCCAATAAGTACGTATTTGTCTTTACTCTGCAACACTGTGTTTCCTTATAACGTGGTATTCTTACATATTCTTTCGAGAGAAAACTCTCCTGTGCGTTCTCTTTTGAGGCTACATGCTTAGACATACACGCAACACCAAAGCTTTTCGAGTTACAACGTGTTTTTTAGGAAGAACAAGATAATTTCTCACGATGCGGGATTTCCTTAAAACGTGGTTTTCTGACAAATTTTGACGAAAGAAATTTGTCCTGTGGTTCTCTTTGAGGCTACACGTTTAGATGTACACGCCACACCAAATCTTTTCGAGTTACAACGTGTTGTTTAGGAGATACAAGCTAATTTTGTACGATGCTTTATTTCATCTCGTAAAGTTTAAGGGTTTCCAATACGAAAGTTTTTGTCATTATTCTGCAACAGTGTACTTCCTTATAATGTGGTATTCTTACATATTCTTTCGAGAGAAAACTCTCCTGTGTGTTCTCTTTTGAGGCTACACGCTTAGACATACACGCAACACCAAAGCTTTTCGAGTTACAACGCGTTGTTTAGGAAAAACAAGATAATTTCGCACGATGCGGGATTTCCTTAATACGTGGTTTTCTGACAAATTTTGACCAAAGAAAATTCTCCTGTGTGTTCTCTTTTGAGGCTACACGTTTAGACGTACAGGTCACACCAAATCTTTTCGAGTTACAACGTGTTGTTTAGGAGATACAAGCTAATTTTTTACGATGCGTTATTTCTTCTCATAAAGTGTTTCCAATAAGTACGTATTTGTCTTTACTCTGCAACACTGTATTTCCTTATAAGGTGGTATTCTTACATATTCTTTTTAGAGAAAACTCTCCTGTGTGCTCTCTTTTGTGTCTACACGCTTAGACATACACGCAACTCCAAAGCTTTTCGAGTTACAACGCATTGTTTAGGAAAAACAAGATAATTTTGCACGATAAGGGATTTCCTTATAACGTGGTTTTCTTACATATTTTGAGGATAAAAAATTCTCCTGTCGGTTCTCTTTTGAGGCTACACATTTAGACGTACACGTCACACCAAATATTTTCGAGTTACAACGTGTTGTTTAGGAGATACAAGCTAATTTTGTATGATTTTTTATTTCTTCTCTTAAAGTTTTACAATATGTACGTATTTGTCTTTACTCTTCAACACTGTATTTCCTTATAACGTGGTATTCTTACATATTCTTTCGAGAGAAAACTCTCCTTGCATTCCTTTTAGAGGCTACACACTTAGACATACATGCAACACCAAAGCATTTCGAGTTACAACGTGTTGTTTAGGAAAAACAAGATAATTTCGCACGATGCGGGATTTCCTTAAAACATGGTTTTCTGACAAATTTTGACGAAAGAAAACTCTCCTGTGGGTTCTCTTTTGAGGATACACGTTTAGACGTACACGCCACACCAAATCTTTTCGAGTTACAACATGTTGTTTAGGACATACAAGCAAATTTTGCAAGATGCGTTATTTCTCTCATAAAGTGTTTCCAGTATGTACGTATTTGTCTTTACTCTGCCACACTGTATTTCCTTATAACGTGGTATTCTTATATATTCTTTCGAGAGAAAACTCTCCTATGCATTCTCTTTTGGGGCTACATGCTTAGACATACACCCAACACCAAAGCTTTTCGATTTAAAACGTGTTGTTTAGGAAGAACAAGATAATTTCTCACGATGCGCGATTTCCTTAAAACGTGGTTTTCTGACAAATTTTGACCAAAGAAAATTGTCCTGTGGGTTCTCTTTTGAGGCTACACGTTTAGACGTACATGCCACACCAAATCTTTTCGAGTTACAACGTGTTGTTTGGGAGATACAAGCTAATTTTGTACGATGCTTTAATTCATCTCGTAAAGTTTAAGGGTTTCCAATACATACGTGTTTGTCTTTACTCTGTAACACTGTATTTCCTTATAACGTGGTATCCTTTCATATTCTTTCGAGAGAAAACTCTCCTGTGCGTTCTCTTTTGAGGCTACACGCTTAGACATACACGCAACAGCAAAGCCTTTCGAGTTACAACATGTTGCTTAGGAAGAACAAGATAATTTCCCACGATGCGGGATTTCCTTAAAACGTTGTGTTCTGACAAATTTTGATGAAAGAAAATACTCCTGTTGGTTCTCTTTTGAGGCTACACCTTTAGACGTACACACCACACCAAATCTTTTTGAGTTACACCGTGCTGTTTAGGAGATACAAGCTAATTTTTTTTTACGATGCGTTATTTCTTCTCATAAAGTTTAAGTGTTTCCAATACATACGTTTTTGTCTTTACACTGCAACTCTGTATTTCCTTATAACGTGGTATTCTTACATATTCTTTCGAGAGAAAACTCTCCTGTGCATTCTCTTTTGAGGCTACACGCTTAGACATACAGGCAACACCACAGCTTTTCGAGTTACAATGTGTTGTTTAGGAAAAACAAGATAATTTAGCACGATGCGGGATTTCCTTAAAACGTGGTTTTCTGACAAATTTTGACGAAAGAAAATACTCCCGAGGTTTCTCTTTTGAGGCTACACGTTTAGACGTACACGCCACACCAAATCTTTTCGAGTTACAACGTGTTGTTTAGGAGATACAAGCTAATTTTTTAAGATGCGTTATTTCTTCTCGTAAAGTTTAAGTGTTTCCAATACGTACGTATTTGCCTTTACTCTGCAACACTGTTTTCCTAATAACGTGGTATTCTTACATATTCCTTCGAGAGAAAACTCTCCTGTGCGTTCTCTTTTGAGGCTACACGCTTAGACATACATGCAACACCAAAACTTTTCGAGTTACAACATGTTGTTTAGGAAGAACAAGATAATTTCCCACGATGCGGGATTTCCTTAAAACGTGGTGTTCTGACAAATTTTGATGAAAGAAAATTCTCCTGTGGGTTCTCTTTTGAGGCTACACCTTTAGACATACAAACCACACCAAATCTTTTTGAGTTACACCGTGCTGTTTAGGAGATACAAGCTAATTTTTTTTACGATGCATTATTTCTTCCCGTAAAGTTTAAGTGTTTCCAATACATACGTTTTTGTCTTTACACTGCAACTCTGTTTTTCCTTATAACGTGGTATTCTTACATACTCTTTCGAGAGAAAACTCTCCTGTGCGTTCTCTTTTGAGGCTACACGCTTAGACATACAGGCAACACCACAGCTTTTCGAGTTACAATGTGTTGTTTAGGAAAAACAAGATAATTTAGCACGATGCGGGATTTCCTTAAAACGTGGTTTTCTGACAAATTTTGACGAAAGAAAATACTCCTGTGGGTTCTCTTTTGAGGCTACACGTTTAGCCGTACACGCCACACCAAATCTTTTCGAGTTACAACCTGTTGTTTAGGAGATACAAGCTAATTTTTTTACGATGCGTTATTTCTTCTCGTAAAGTGTTTCCAATAAGTACGTATTTGTCTTTACTCTGCAACACTGTGTTTCCTTATAACGTGGTATTCTTACATATTCTTTCGAGAGAAAACTCTCCTGTGCGTTCTCTTTTGAGGCTACATGCTTAGACATACACGCAACACCAAAGCGTTTCGAGTTACAATGTGTTTTTTAGGAAGAACAAGATAATTTCTCACTATGCGGGATTTCCTTAAAACGTGGTTTTCTGACAAATTTTGACGAAAGAAATTTGTCCTGTGGTTCTCTTTGAGGCTACACGTTTAGATGTACACGCCACACCAAATCTTTTCGAGTTACAACGTGTTGTTTAGGAGATACAAGCTAATTTTGTACGATGCTTTATTTCATCTCGTAAAGTTTAAGGGTTTCCAATAGGAAAGTATTTGTCATTATTCTGCAACAGTGTACTTCCTTATAATGTGGTATTCTTACATATTCTTTCGAGAGAAAACTCTCCTGTGTGTTCTCTTTTGAGGCTACACGCTTAGACATACACGCAACACCAAAGCTTTTCGAGTTACAACGCGTTGTTTAGGAAAAACAAGATAATTTCGCACGATGCGGGATTTCCTTAATACGTGGTTTTCTGACAAATTTTGACCAAAGAAAATTCTCCTGTGTGTTCTCTTTTGAGGCTACACGTTTAGACGTACAGGTCACACCAAATCTTTTCGAGTTACAACGTGTTGTTTAGGAGATACAAGCTAATTTTTTACGATGCGTTATTTCTTCTCATAAAGTGTTTCCAATAAGTACGTATTTGTCTTTACTCTGCAACACTGTATTTCCTTATAAGGTGGTATTCTTACATATTCTTTTTAGAGAAAACTCTCCTGTGTGCTCTCTTTTGTGTCTACACGCTTAGACATACACGCAACTCCAAAGCTTTTCGAGTTACAACGCATTGTTTAGGAAAAACAAGATAATTTTGCACGATAAGGGATTTCCTTATAACGTGGTTTTCTTACATATTTTGACGATAAAAAATTCTCCTGTCGGTTCTCTTTTGAGGCTACACATTTAGACGTACACGTCACACCAAATATTTTCGAGTTACAACGTGCTGTTTAGGAGATACAAGCTAATTTTGTATGATTTTTTAGTTCTTCTCTTAAAGTTTTACAATACGTACGTATTTATCTTTACTCTTCAACACTGTATTTCCTTATAACGTGGTATTCTTACATATTCTTTCGAGAGAAAACTCTCCTTGCATTCCTTTTAGAGGCTACACACTTAGACATACATGCAACACCAAAGCTTTTCGAGTTACAACGTGTTGTTTAGGAAAAACAAGATAATTTCGCACGATGCGGGATTTCCTTAAAACGTGGTTTTCTGACAAATTTTGACGAAAGAAAACTCTCCTGTGGGTTCTCTTTTGAGGATACACGTTTAGACGTACACGCCACACCAAATCTTTTCGAGTTACAACATGTTGTTTAGGACATACAAGCAAATTTTGCAAGATGCGTTATTTCTCTCATAAAGTGTTTCCAGTATGTATGTATTTGTCTTTACTCTGCCACACTGTATTTCCTTATAACGTGGTATTCTTATAGATTCGTTCGAGAGAAAACTCTCCTATGCATTCTCTTTTGGGGCTACATGCTTAGACATACACCCAACACCAAAGCTTTTCGAGTTAAAACGTGTTGTTTAGGAAGAACAAGATAATTTCTCACGATGCGCGATTTCCTTAAAACGTGGTTTTCTGAAAAATTTTGACGAAAGAAAATTGTCCTGTGGGTTCTCTTTTGAGGCTACACGTTTAGACGTACATGCCACACCAAATCTTTTCGAGTTACAACGTGTTGTTTGGGAGATACAAGCTAATTTTGTACGATGCTTTAATTCATCTCGTAAAGTTTAAGGGTTTCCAATACATACGTGTTTGTCTTTACTCTGTAACACTGTATTTCCTTATAACGTGGTATCCTTTCATATTCTTTCGAGAGAAAACTCTCCTGTGCGTTCTCTTTTGAGGCTACACGCTTAGACATACACGCAACAGCAAAGCCTTTCGAGTTACAACATGTTGCTTAGGAAGAACAAGATAATTTCCCACGATGCGGGATTTCCTTAAAACGTGGTGTTCTGACAAATTTTGATGAAAGAAAATACTCCTGTGGGTTCTCTTTTGAGGCTACACCTTTAGACGTACACACCACACCAAATCTTTTTGAGTTACACCGTGCTGTTTAGGAGATACAAGCTAATTTTTTTTACGATGCGTTATTTCTTCTCATAAAGTTTAAGTGTTTACAATACATACGTTTTTGTCTTTACACTGCAACTCTGTATTTCCTTATAACGTGGTATTCTTACATATTCTTTCGAGAGAAAACTCTCCTGTGCATTCTCTTTTGAGGCTACACGCTTAGACATACAGGCAACACCACAGCTTTTCGAGTTACAATGTGTTGTTTAGGAAAAACAAGATAATTTAGCACGATGCGGGATTTCCTTAAAACGTGGTTTTCTGACACATTTTGACGAAAGAAAATACTCCCGAGGTTTCTCTTTTGAGGCTACACGTTTAGACGTACACGCCACACCAAATCTTTTCGAGTTACAACGTGTTGTTTAGGAGATACAAGCTAATTTTTTAAGATGCGTTATTTCTTCTCGTAAAGTTTAAGTGTTTCCAATACGTACGTATTTGCCTTTACTCTGCAACACTGTTTTCCTAATAACGTGGTATTCTTACATATTCCTTCGAGAGAAAACTCTCCAGTGCGTTCTCTTTTGAGGCTACACGCTTAGACATACATGCAACACCAAAACTTTTCGAGTTACAACATGTTGTTTAGGAAGAACAAGATAATTTCCCACGATGCGGGATTTCCTTAAAACGTGGTGTTCTGACAAATTTTGATGAAAGAAAATTCTCCTGTGGGTTCTCTTTTGAGGCTACACCTTTAGACATACAAACCACACCAAATCTTTTTGAGTTACACCGTGCTGTTTAGGAGATACAAGCTAATTTTTTTTACGATGCATTATTTCTTCCCGTAAAGTTTAAGTGTTTCCAATACATACGTTTTTGTCTTTACACTGCAACTCTGTTTTTCCTTATAACGTGGTATTCTTACATACTCTTACGAGAGAAAACTCTCCTGTGCGTTCTCTTTTGAGGCTACACGCTTAGACATACAGGCAACACCACAGCTTTTCGAGTTACAATGTGTTGTTTAGGAAAAACAAGATAATTTAGCACGATGCGGGATTTCCTTAAAACGTGGTTTTCTGACAAATTTTGACGAAAGAAAATACTCCTGTGGGTTCTCTTTTGAGGCTACACGTTTAGCCGTACACGCCACACCAAATCTTTTCGAGTTACAACCTGTTGTTTAGGAGATACAAGCTAATTTTTTTGCGATGCGTTATTTCTTCTCGTAAAGTGTTTCCAATAAGTACGTATTTGTCTTTACTCTGCAACACTGTGTTTCCTTATAACGTGGTATTCTTACATATTCTTTCGAGAGAAAACTCTCCTGTGCGTTCTCTTTTGAGGCTACATGCTTAGACATACACGCAACACCAAAGCTTTTCGAGTTACAACGTGTTTTTTAGGAAGAACAAGATAATTTCTCACGATGCGGGATTTCCTTAAAACGTGGTTTTCTGACAAATTTTGACGAAAGAAATTTGTCCTGTGGTTCTCTTTGAGGCTACACGTTTAGATGTAAACGCCACACCAAATCTTTTCGAGTTACAACGTGTTGTTTAGGAGATACAAGCTAATTTTGTACGATGCTTTATTTCATCTCGTAAAGTTTAAGGGTTTCCAATACGAAAGTATTTGTCATTATTCTACAACTGTGTACTTCCTTATAATGTGGTATTCTTACATATTCTTTCGAGAGAAAACTCTCCTGTGTGTTCTCTTTTGAGGCTACACGCTTAGACATACACGCAACACCAAAGCTTTTCGAGTTACAACGCGTTGTTTAGGAAAAACAAGATAATTTCGCACGATGCGGGATTTCCTTAATACGTGGTTTTCTGACAAATTTTGACCAAAGAAAATTCTCCTGTGTGTTCTCTTTTGAGGCTACACGTTTAGACGTACAGGTCACACCAAATCTTTTCGAGTTACAACGTGTTGTTTAGGAGATACAAGCTAATTTTTTACGATGCGTTATTTCTTCTCATAAAGTGTTTCCAATAAGTACGTATTTGTCTTTACTCTGCAACACTGTATTTCCTTATAAGGTGGTATTCTTACATATTCTTTTTAGAGAAAACTCTCCTGTGTGCTCTCTTTTGTGTCTACACGCTTAGACATACACGCAACTCCAAAGCTTTTCGAGTTACAACGCATTGTTTAGGAAAAACAAGATAATTTTGCACGATAAGGGATTTCCTTATAACGTGGTTTTCTTACATATTTTGACGATAAAAAATTCTCCTGTCGGTTCTCTTTTGAGGCTACACATTTAGACGTACACGTCACACCAAATATTTTCGAGTTACAACGTGCTGTTTAGGAGATACAAGCTAATTTTGTATGATTTTTTAGTTCTTCTCTTAAAGTTTTACAATACGTACGTATTTATCTTTACTCTTCAACACTGTATTTCCTTATAACGTGGTATTCTTACATATTCTTTCGAGAGAAAACTCTCCTTGCATTCCTTTTAGAGGCTACACACTTAGACATACATGCAACACCAAAGCTTTTCGAGTTACAACGTGTTGTTTAGGAAAAACAAGATAATTTCGCACGATGCGGGATTTCCTTAAAACGTGGTTTTCTGACAAATTTTGACGAAAGAAAACTCTCCTGTGGGTTCTCTTTTGAGGATACACGTTTAGACGTACACGCCACACCAAATCTTTTCGAGTTACAACATGTTGTTTAGGACATACAAGCAAATTTTGCAAGATGCGTTATTTCTCTCATAAAGTGTTTCCAGTATGTATGTATTTGTCTTTACTCTGCCACACTGTATTTCCTTATAACGTGGTATTCTTATAGATTCGTTCGAGAGAAAACTCTCCTATGCATTCTCTTTTGGGGCTACATGCTTAGACATACACCCAACACCAAAGCTTTTCGAGTTAAAACGTGTTGTTTAGGAAGAACAAGATAATTTCTCACGATGCGCGATTTCCTTAAAACGTGGTTTTCTGAAAAATTTTGACGAAAGAAAATTGTCCTGTGGGTTCTCTTTTGAGGCTACACGTTTAGACGTACATGCCACACCAAATCTTTTCGAGTTACAACGTGTTGTTTGGGAGATACAAGCTAATTTTGTACGATGCTTTAATTCATCTCGTAAAGTTTAAGGGTTTCCAATACATACGTGTTTGTCTTTACTCTGTAACACTGTATTTCCTTATAACGTGGTATCCTTTCATATTCTTTCGAGAGAAAACTCTCCTGTGCGTTCTCTTTTGAGGCTACACGCTTAGACATACACGCAACAGCAAAGCCTTTCGAGTTACAACATGTTGCTTAGGAAGAACAAGATAATTTCCCACGATGCGGGATTTCCTTAAAACGTGGTGTTCTGACAAATTTTGATGAAAGAAAATACTCCTGTGGGTTCTCTTTTGAGGCTACACCTTTAGACGTACACACCACACCAAATCTTTTTGAGTTACACCGTGCTGTTTAGGAGATACAAGCTAATTTTTTTTACGATGCGTTATTTCTTCTCATAAAGTTTAAGTGTTTACAATACATACGTTTTTGTCTTTACACTGCAACTCTGTATTTCCTTATAACGTGGTATTCTTACATATTCTTTCGAGAGAAAACTCTCCTGTGCATTCTCTTTTGAGGCTACACGCTTAGACATACAGGCAACACCACAGCTTTTCGAGTTACAATGTGTTGTTTAGGAAAAACAAGATAATTTAGCACGATGCGGGATTTCCTTAAAACGTGGTTTTCTGACACATTTTGACGAAAGAAAATACTCCCGAGGTTTCTCTTTTGAGGCTACACGTTTAGACGTACACGCCACACCAAATCTTTTCGAGTTACAACGTGTTGTTTAGGAGATACAAGCTAATTTTTTAAGATGCGTTATTTCTTCTCGTAAAGTTTAAGTGTTTCCAATACGTACGTATTTGCCTTTACTCTGCAACACTGTTTTCCTAATAACGTGGTATTCTTACATATTCCTTCGAGAGAAAACTCTCCAGTGCGTTCTCTTTTGAGGCTACACGCTTAGACATACATGCAACACCAAAACTTTTCGAGTTACAACATGTTGTTTAGGAAGAACAAGATAATTTCCCACGATGCGGGATTTCCTTAAAACGTGGTGTTCTGACAAATTTTGATGAAAGAAAATTCTCCTGTGGGTTCTCTTTTGAGGCTACACCTTTAGACATACAAACCACACCAAATCTTTTTGAGTTACACCGTGCTGTTTAGGAGATACAAGCTAATTTTTTTTACGATGCATTATTTCTTCCCGTAAAGTTTAAGTGTTTCCAATACATACGTTTTTGTCTTTACACTGCAACTCTGTTTTTCCTTATAACGTGGTATTCTTACATACTCTTACGAGAGAAAACTCTCCTGTGCGTTCTCTTTTGAGGCTACACGCTTAGACATACAGGCAACACCACAGCTTTTCGAGTTACAATGTGTTGTTTAGGAAAAACAAGATAATTTAGCACGATGCGGGATTTCCTTAAAACGTGGTTTTCTGACAAATTTTGACGAAAGAAAATACTCCTGTGGGTTCTCTTTTGAGGCTACACGTTTAGCCGTACACGCCACACCAAATCTTTTCGAGTTACAACCTGTTGTTTAGGAGATACAAGCTAATTTTTTTGCGATGCGTTATTTCTTCTCGTAAAGTGTTTCCAATAAGTACGTATTTGTCTTTACTCTGCAACACTGTGTTTCCTTATAACGTGGTATTCTTACATATTCTTTCGAGAGAAAACTCTCCTGTGCGTTCTCTTTTGAGGCTACATGCTTAGACATACACGCAACACCAAAGCTTTTCGAGTTACAACGTGTTTTTTAGGAAGAACAAGATAATTTCTCACGATGCGGGATTTCCTTAAAACGTGGTTTTCTGACAAATTTTGACGAAAGAAATTTGTCCTGTGGTTCTCTTTGAGGCTACACGTTTAGATGTAAACGCCACACCAAATCTTTTCGAGTTACAACGTGTTGTTTAGGAGATACAAGCTAATTTTGTACGATGCTTTATTTCATCTCGTAAAGTTTAAGGGTTTCCAATACGAAAGTATTTGTCATTATTCTACAACTGTGTACTTCCTTATAATGTGGTATTCTTACATATTCTTTCGAGAGAAAACTCTCCTGTGTGTTCTCTTTTGAGGCTACACGCTTAGACATACACGCAACACCAAAGCTTTTCGAGTTACAACGCGTTGTTTAGGAAAAACAAGATAATTTCGCACGATGCGGGATTTCCTTAATACGTGGTTTTCTGACAAATTTTGACCAAAGAAAATTCTCCTGTGTGTTCTCTTTTGAGGCTACACGTTTAGACGTACAGGTCACACCAAATCTTTTCGAGTTACAACGTGTTGTTTAGGAGATACAAGCTAATTTTTTACGATGCGTTATTTCTTCTCATAAAGTGTTTCCAATAAGTACGTATTTGTCTTTACTCTGCAACACTGTATTTCCTTATAAGGTGGTATTCTTACATATTCTTTTTAGAGAAAACTCTCCTGTGTGCTCTCTTTTGTGTCTACACGCTTAGACATACACGCAACTCCAAAGCTTTTCGAGTTACAACGCATTGTTTAGGAAAAACAAGATAATTTTGCACGATAAGGGATTTCCTTATAACGTGGTTTTCTTACATATTTTGACGATAAAAAATTCTCCTGTCGGTTCTCTTTTGAGGCTACACATTTAGACGTACACGTCACACCAAATATTTTCGAGTTACAACGTGCTGTTTAGGAGATACAAGCTAATTTTGTATGATTTTTTATTTCTTCTCTTAAAGTTTTACAATATGTACGTATTTGTCTTTACTCTTCAACACTGTATTTCCTTATAACGTGGTATTCTTACATATTCTTTCGAGAGAAAACTCTCCGTGCATTCCTTTTAGAGGCTACACACTTAGACATACATGCAACACCGAAGCTTTTCGAGTTACAACGTGTTGTTTAGGAAAAACAAGATAATTTCGCACGATGCGGGATTTCCTTAAAACGTGGTTTTCTGACAAATTTTGACGAAAGAAAACTCTCCTGTGGGTTCTCTTTTGAGGATACACGTTTAGACGTACACGCCACACCAAATCTTTTCGAGTTACAACATGTTGTTTAGGACATACAAGCAAATTTTGCAAGATGCGTTATTTCTCTCATAAAGTGTTTCCAGTATGTATGTATTTGTCTTTACTCTGCCACACTGTATTTCCTTATAACGTGGTATTCTTATAGATTCGTTCGAGAGAAAACTCTCCTATGCGTTCTCTTTTGGGGCTACATGCTTAGACATACACCCAACACCAAAGCTTTTCGAGTTAAAACGTGTTGTTTAGGAAGAACAAGATAATTTCTCACGATGCGCGATTTCCTTAAAACGTGGTTTTCTGAAAAATTTTGACGAAAGAAAATTGTCCTGTGGGTTCTCTTTTGAGGCTACACGTTTAGACGTACATGCCACACCAAATCTTTTCGAGTTACAACGTGTTGTTTGGGAGATACAAGCTAATTTTGTACGATGCTTTAATTCATCTCGTAAAGTTTAAGGGTTTCCAATACATACGTGTTTGTCTTTACTCTGTAACACTGTATTTCCTTATAACGTGGTATCCTTTCATATTCTTTCGAGAGAAAACTCTCCTGTGCGTTCTCTTTTGAGGCTACACGCTTAGACATACACGCAACAGCAAAGCCTTTCGAGTTACAACATGTTGCTTAGGAAGAACAAGATAATTTCCCACGATGCGGGATTTCCTTAAAACGTGGTGTTCTGACAAATTTTGATGAAAGAAAATACTCCTGTGGGTTCTCTTTTGAGGCTACACCTTTAGACGTACACACCACACCAAATCTTTTTGAGTTACACCGTGCTGTTTAGGAGATACAAGCTAATTTTTTTTACGATGCGTTATTTCTTCTCATAAAGTTTAAGTGTTTACAATACATACGTTTTTGTCTTTACACTGCAACTCTGTATTTCCTTATAACGTGGTATTCTTACATATTCTTTCGAGAGAAAACTCTCCTGTGCATTCTCTTTTGAGGCTACACGCTTAGACATACAGGCAACACCACAGCTTTTCGAGTTACAATGTGTTGTTTAGGAAAAACAAGATAATTTAGCACGATGCGGGATTTCCTTAAAACGTGGTTTTCTGACACATTTTGACGAAAGAAAATACTCCCGAGGTTTCTCTTTTGAGGCTACACGTTTAGACGTACACGCCACACCAAATCTTTTCGAGTTACAACGTGTTGTTTAGGAGATACAAGCTAATTTTTTAAGATGCGTTATTTCTTCTCGTAAAGTTTAAGTGTTTCCAATACGTACGTATTTGCCTTTACTCTGCAACACTGTTTTCCTAATAACGTGGTATTCTTACATATTCCTTCGAGAGGAAACTCTCCAGTGCGTTCTCTTTTGAGGCTACACGCTTAGACATACATGCAACACCAAAACTTTTCGAGTTACAACATGTTGTTTAGGAAGAACAAGATAATTTCCCACGATGCGGGATTTCCTTAAAACGTGGTGTTCTGACAAATTTTGATGAAAGAAAATTCTCCTGTGGGTTCTCTTTTGAGGCTACACCTTTAGACATACAAAGCACACCAAATCTTTTTGAGTTACACCGTGCTGTTTAGGAGATACAAGCTAATTTTTTTTACGATGCATTATTTCTTCCCGTAAAGTTTAAGTGTTTCCAATACATACGTTTTTGTCTTTACACTGCAACTCTGTTTTTCCTTATAACGTTGTATTCTTACATACTCTTTCGAGAGAAAACTCTCCTGTGCGTTCTCTTTTGAGGCTACACGCTTAGACATACAGGCAATACCACAGCTTTTTGAGTTACAATGTGTTGTTTAGGAAAAACAAGATAATTTAGCACGATGCGGGATTTCCTTAAAACGTGGTTTTCTGACAAATTTGACGAAAGAAAATACTCCTGTGGGTTCTCTTTTGAGGCTACACGTTTAGCCGTACACGCCACACCAAATCTTTTCGAGTTACAACCTGTTGTTTAGGAGATACAAGCTAATTTTTTAACGATGCGTTATTTCTTCTCGTAAAGTGTTTCCAATAAGTACGTATTTGTCTTTACTCTGCAACACTGTGTTTCCTTATAAAGTGGTATTCTTACATATTCTTTCGAGAGAAAACTCTCCTGTGCGTTCTCTTTTGAGGCTACATGCTTAGACATACACGCAACACCAAAGCTTTTCGAGTTACAACGTGTTTTTTAGGAAGAACAAGATAATTTCTCACGATGCGGGATTTCCTTAAAACGTGGTTTTCTGACAAATTTTGACGAAAGAAATTTGTCCTGTGGTTCTCTTTGAGGCTACACGTTTAGATGTACACGCCACACCAAATCTTTTCGAGTTACAACGTGTTGTTTAGGAGATACAAGCTAATTTTGTACGATGCTTTATTTCATCTCGTAAAGTTTAAGGGTTTCCAATACGAAAGTATTTGTCATTATTCTGCAACAGTGTACTTCCTTATAATGTGGTATTCTTACATATTCTTTCGAGAGAAAACTCTCCTGTGTGTTCTCTTTTGAGGCTACACGCTTAGACATACACGCAACACCAAAGCTTTTCGAGTTACAACGCGTTGTTTAGGAAAAACAAGATAATTTCGCACGATGCGGGATTTCCTTAATACGTGGTTTTCTGACAAATTTTGACCAAAGAAAATTCTCCTGTGTGTTCTCTTTTGAGGCTACACGTTTAGACGTACAGGTCACACCAAATCTTTTCGAGTTACAACGTGTTGTTTAGGAGATACAAGCTAATTTTTTACGATGCGTTATTTCTTCTCATAAAGTGTTTCCAATAAGTACGTATTTGTCTTTACTCTGCAACACTGTATTTCCTTATAAGGTGGTATTCTTACATATTCTTTTTAGAGAAAACTCTCCTGTGTGCTCTCTTTTGTGTCTACACGCTTAGACATACACGAAACTCCAAAGCTTTTCGAGTTACAACGCATTGTTTAGGAAAAACAAGATAATTTTGCACGATAAGGGATTTCCTTATAACGTGGTTTTCTTACATATTTTGACGATAAAAAATTCTCCTGTCGGTTCTCTTTTGAGGCTACACATTTAGACGTACACGTCACACCAAATATTTTCGAGTTACAACGTGCTGTTTAGGAGATACAAGCTATTTTTGTATGATTTTTTAGTTCTTCTCTTAAAGTTTTACAATATGTACGTATTTGTCTTTACTCTTCAACACTGTATTTCCTTATAACGTGGTATTCTTACATATTCTTTCGAGAGAAAACTCTCCTTGCATTCCTTTTAGAGGCTACACACTTAGACATACATGCAACACCAAAGCTTTTCGAGTTACAACGTGTTGTTTAGGAAAAACAAGATAATTTCGCACGATGCGGGATTTCCTTAAAACGTGGTTTTCTGACAAATTTTGACGAAAGAAAACTCTCCTGTGGGTTCTCTTTTGAGGATACACGTTTAGACGTACACGCCACACCAAATCTTTTCGAGTTACAACATGTTGTTTAGGACATACAAGCAAATTTTGCAAGATGCGTTATTTCTCTCATAAAGTGTTTCCAGTATGTATGTATTTGTCTTTACTCTGCCACACTGTATTTCCTTATAACGTGGTATTCTTATAGATTCGTTCGAGAGAAAACTCTCCTATGCGTTCTCTTTTGGGGCTACATGCTTAGACATACACCCAACACCAAAGCTTTTCGAGTTAAAACGTGTTGTTTAGGAAGAACAAGATAATTTCTCACGATGCGCGATTTCCTTAAAACGTGGTTTTCTGAAAAATTTTGACGAAAGAAAATTGTCCTGTGGGTTCTCTTTTGAGGCTACACGTTTAGACGTACATGCCACACCAAATCTTTTCGAGTTACAACGTGTTGTTTGGGAGATACAAGCTAATTTTGTACGATGCTTTAATTCATCTCGTAAAGTTTAAGGGTTTCCAATACATACGTGTTTGTCTTTACTCTGTAACACTGTATTTCCTTATAACGTGGTATCCTTTCATATTCTTTCGAGAGAAAACTCTCCTGTGCGTTCTCTTTTGAGGCTACACGCTTAGACATACACGCAACAGCAAAGCCTTTCGAGTTACAACATGTTGCTTAGGAAGAACAAGATAATTTCCCACGATGCGGGATTTCCTTAAAACATGGTGTTCTGACAAATTTTGATGAAAGAAAATACTCCTGTGGGTTCTCTTTTGAGGCTACACCTTTAGACGTACACACCACACCAAATCTTTTTGAGTTACACCGTGCTGTTTAGGAGATACAAGCTAATTTTTTTTTTACGATGCGTTATTTCTTCTCATAAAGCTTAAGTGTTTACAATACATACGTTTTTGTCTTTACACTGCAACTCTGTATTTCCTTATAACGTGGTATTCTTACATATTCTTTCGAGAGAAAACTCTCCTGTGCATTCTCTTTTGAGGCTACACGCTTAGACATACAGGCAACACCACAGCTTTTCGAGTTACAATGTGTTGTTTAGGAAAAACAAGATAATTTAGCACGATGCGGGATTTCCTTAAAACGTGGTTTTCTGACAAATTTTGACGAAAGAAAATACTCCCGAGGTTTCTCTTTTGAGGCTACACGTTTAGACGTACACGCCACACCAAATCTTTTCGAGTTACAACGTGTTGTTTAGGAGATACAAGCTAATTTTTTAAGATGCATTATTTCTTCTCGTAAAGTTTAAGTGTTTCCAATACGTACGTATTTGCCTTTACTGTGCAACACTGTTTTCCTAATAAGGTGGTATTCTTACATATTCCTTCGACAGAAAACTCTCGTGTGCATTCTCTTTTGAGGCTACACGCTTAGACATACATGCAACACCAAAACTTTTCGAGTTACAACGTGTTGTTTAGGAAGAACAAGATAATTTCTCACGATGCGGGATTTCCTTAAAACGAGGTTTGCTGACAAATTTTGACGAAAGAAAATTGTCCTGTGGGTTCTCTTTTGGGGCTACACGTTTAGACGTACAAGCCACACCAAATCTTTTCCAGTAAAAACGTGTTGTTTAGGAGATACAAGCTAATTTTGTACGATGCTTTAATACATCTCGTAAAGTTTAAGTGTTTCCAATATGTACGCTTTCGTCTTTACTCAGCAACACAGTACTTCCTTATAAAGTGGTATTCTTAACTATTCTTTCGAGAGAAAACTCTCCTGTGCGTTCTCTCTTGAGGCTACATGCTTAGACATACACGCAACACCAAAGCTTTTCGAGTTACAATGTGTTGTTTAGGAAAAACAAGATAATTTCGCACGATGTGGGGTTTCCTTAGTAAGTGGTTTTCTGACAAATTTTGACCAAAGAAAATTCTCCTGTGCGTTCTCTTTTGAGGCTACACGTTTAGCCGTACACGCCACACCAAATCTTTTCGAGTTACAACCTGTTGTTTAGGAGATACAAGCTAATTTTTTTACGATGCGTTATTTCTTCTCGTAAAGTGTTTCCAATAAGTACGTATTTGTCTTTACTCTGCAACACTGTGTTTCCTTATAACGTGGTATTCTTACATATTCTTTCGAGAGAAAACTCTCCTGTGCGTTCTCTTTTGAGGCTACATGCTTAGACATACACGCAACACCAAAGCTTTTCGAGTTACAACGTGTTTTTTAGGAAGAACAAGATAATTTCTCACGATGCGGGATTTCCTTAAAACATGGTTTTCTGACAAATTTTGACGAAAGAAATTTGTCCTGTGGTTCTCTTTGAGGCTACACGTTTAGATGTACATGCCACACCAAATCTTTTCGAGTTACAACGTGTTGTTTAGGAGATACAAGCTAATTTTGTACGATGCTTTATTTCATCTCGTAAAGTTTAAGGGTTTCCAATACGAAAGTATTTGTCATTATTCTGCAACAGTGTACTTCCTTATAATGTGGTATTCTTACATATTCTTTCGAGAGAAAACTCTCCTGTGTGTTCTCTTTTGAGGCTACACGCTTAGACATACACGCAACACCAAAGCTTTTCGAGTTACAACGCGTTGTTTAGGAAAAACAAGATAATTTCGCACGATGCGGGATTTCCTTAATACGTGGTTTTCTGACAAATTTTGACCAAAGAAAATTCTCCTGTGGGTTCTCTTTTGAGGCTACACGTTTAGACGTACACGCCACACCAAATCTTTTGGAGTTTCAATGTGTTGTTTAGGAGATACAAGCTAATTTTTTACGATATGTTATTTCTTCTCATAAAGTATTTCCAATAAGTACGTATTTTTCTTTAATCTGCAACACTGTATTTTCTTATAACGTGGAATTCTTACACATTCTTTCGAGTGAAAACTCTCCTGTGTGCTCTCTTTTGAGTCTACACGCTTAAACATACATGCAACACCAAAGCTTTTCGAGTTACAAGGTTTTGTTTAGGAAAAACAAGATAATTTCGCACGATGCGGGATTTCATAAACGTGGTTTTCTGAATATTTGACGAAAGAAAATTCTCCTATGGGTTCTCTCTTGAGGCTACACGTTTAGACGTACACGCCACACAAAGTCTTTTCGAGTTACAACGTGTTGTTTAGGAGATATGAGCTAATTTTGTACGATGCTTTATTTCATCTCGTAAAGTTTAAGGGTTTCCAATACGTACCTATTTGTCTTTATTCTGAAACACTGTATTTCCTTATAACGTGGTATTCTTACATATTCTTTTGAGAGAAAACTCTCCTGTGTGTTCTCTTTTGAGGCTACATGCTGACACATACACGCAACACCATAGCTTTTCGAGTTAAAACGTGTTGTTTAGGAAAAACAAGATAATTTCGCACCATGCAGGATTTTCTTAATACGTGGTTTTCTGACAAATTTGACCAAAGAAAATTCTCCTGTGGGTTCTCTTTTGAGGCTACACGTTTAGACGTACACGCCACACCAAATCATTTAGAGTTACAACGTGTTGTTTAGGAGATACAAGCTAATTTTGTACGATGCGTTATTTCTTCTCTTAAAGTGTTTCCAATATGTACGTATTTGTCTTTACTCTGCAACACTGTATTTCCTACAACGTGGTATTCTTACATATTCTTTCGAGAGAAAACTCTCCTGTGCATTCGCTTTTGTGGCTACACACTTAGACATACACGCAACACCAAAGCTTTTCGAGTTACAACTTGTTGTTTAGGAAAAACAAGATAATTTCGCAGGATGCGGGATTTCGTTAAAACGTGATTTTCTGACAAATTTTGAAGAAAGAAAATTCTCCTATTGGTTCTCTTTTGAGGCTACACGTTTAGAAGTACACACCACATGAAGTTCTTTCGAGTTACCACGTGTTGTTTAGGAGATACAAGCTAATTTTTTACGATGCATTATTTCTTCTTGTAAAGTGTTTCCAACAAGTATGTATTTGTCTTTACTCTGCAACACTGTATTTCCTTATAACGTTGTATTCTTACATGTTCTTTCTAGAGAAAACTCTCCTGTGCATACTCTTTAGAGGCTACACGCTTAGACATACACGCAACAACAAAGCTTTTCGAGTTACAACGTGTTTTTAAGGAAAAACAAGATAATTTTCACGATGCGGGATTTACTTAAAACGTGGTTTTCTGAAAAATTTTGAAGAAAGAAAGTTATCCTGTGGGTTCTCTTTTGAGGCTACACGTGTAGACGTACGAGCCACACCAAATCTTTTCGAGTTACAACGTGTTGTTTAGGAGATACAAGCTAATTTTGTACGATGCATTATTTCTTCTCTTAAAGTGTTTCCAATGGTATGTAATTGTCTTTTCTGTGCAACACTGTATTTCCTTATAACGTGGTATTCTTACATATTCGTTCAAGAGAAAACTCTCCTGTGCGTTCTCTATTGAGGCTACACGCTTAGACATACACGCAACACCAAAGCTTTTCGAGTTACAATGTGTTGTTTAGGAAAAACTAGAAAATTTCGCACGAAGCGAGATTTCCATACAACGTGTTTTCTGACAAATTTTGATGAAAGAAAATTCTCCTATGGGTTCTCTTTTGAGGCTACACATTTAGACGTACACGCCACACCAAGTCCTTTCGAGTTACCACGTGTTGTTTAGGAGATACAAGCTAATTTTATACAATGCGTTATTTCTTCTCATAAAGTGTTTCCAACAAGTATGTTTTTGTCTTTACTCTGCAACACTGTATTCCTTATAACGTTGTATTCTTACATGTTCTTTCGAGAGAAAACACTCCTGTGTGTACTCTTTAGAGGCTACACGCTTAGACATACTCGCAACACCAAAGCTTTTCGAGTTACAACGTGTTGTTTAGGAAAAACAAGATAATTTTGCACGATGCGGGATTTCCTTAAAACGTGGTTTTCTGACAAATTTTGACGAAAGAAAATTCTCCTGTGGGTTCTCTTTTGAGGCTACACGTGTAGACATACGGGCCACACCAAATCTTTTCGAGTTACAACGTGTTGTTTAGGAGATACAAGCTAATTTTGAACGATGCGTTATTTCTTCTCATAAAGTGTTTCCAATATGTACGTATTTGTCTTTACTCTGCAACACTGTATTTCCTTATAACGTGGTATTCTTACATATTCGTTCGATAGAAAACACTCCTGCGCATTCCCTTTAGAGGCTACACACTTAAACATACATGAAACACCAAAGCTTTTCGAGTTACAACTTGTTGTTTAGGAAAAACAAGATAATTTCGCAGGATGCGGGATTTCCTTATAACGTGGTTTTCTGACAAATTTTGAAGAAAGAAAATTCTCCTGTGGGGTCTCTTTTGAGGCTACACTTTTAGACGTACACGCCAAACCAAATCTTTTCGAGTTACCACTTGTTGTTTAGGAGATACAAGCTTATATTTTATGATGCGTCATTTCTTCTCGTAAAGTGTTTCCAATATTTATGTTTTTGTCTTTACTCTGCAACACTGTATTTCCTTATAACGTTGTAGTCTTACATGTTCCTTTGAGAGAAAACTCTCCTGTGCATTCTCTTTTGAGGCTACACGCTTAGATATACACGCAACACCAAAGCTTTTCGAGTTACAACGTGTTGTTTAGGAAAAACAAGATAATTTTGCACGATGCGGAATTTCCTTAAAACGTGGTTATCTAATTTTGATGAAAGAAAATTCTCCTGTTGGTTCTCTTTTGAGGCTACACGTTTAGACGGACATGCCAAACCAAATCTTTTCGAGTTACCACGTGTTGTTAGGAGATACAAGGTAACTTTGTATGATGTATTATTTCTTCTCGTAAAGTGTTTCCAATATGTACTTATTTGTCTTTACTCTGCAAAATTGTATTTCCTAATAACGTGGTATTCTTACATATTCTCTCGAGAGAAAACTATCCTGTGCCTTCACTTTTGAGGCTCCACGCTTAGACATACACGCAACACTAAACTTTTCGAGTAACAATATGTTGTTTAGGAAAAAGAAGATGGTTTCACACGATGCGGGATTTCCTTAAAACATGGTTCTGTGAAAAATTTTGATGAAAGAAAATTCTCCTGTGGGATCTCCTTTGAGGCTACACGTTTAGACGTACAGGCCACACCAAATCTTTTCGAGTTACAACTTGTTGTTTAGGAGATACAAGCTAATTTTGTACTACGCGTTAATTCTTCTTGTAAAGTGTTTCCAATACGTATGTGTTTGTCTTTACTCTGCAACATTGTATTTTCTTATAACGTGGCATTCTTACATATTCTTTCGAGAGAAAACTCTCCTGTGCTTTCTCTTTTGAGGCTACACGCTTAGACATACACGCCACACCAGAGCTTTTCGAGTTACAACGTGTTGTTTAGGAAAAACTAGATAATTTCGCACAATGCGAGATTTCCTTAAAACGTGGTTTCTGACAAATTTTGATGAAAGAAAATTCTCCTGTGGGATCTCTTTTGAGGCTACACGTTTAGACGTACAGGCCACACCAAATCTTTTCGAGTAACAACGTGTTGTTTAGGAGATTCAAGCTAATTTTGTACGATGCGTTAATTCTTCTCGTAAAGTGTTTCCAATATGTACGTATTTGTCTTTACTCTGCAACACTGTATTCCCTTATAACGGGGTATTCTTACATATTCTTTCGAGAGAAAACTCTCCTGTGCATTCCCTTTTGAGGCTACACACTTAGACATACACGCAACACCAAAGCTTTTCGAGTTACAACTTGTTGTTTAGGAAAAACAAGATAATTTCGCAGGATGCGGGATTTCGTTAAAACGTGGTTTTCTGACAAATTTTGAAGAAAGAAAATTCTCCAGTGGGTTCTCTTTTGAGGCTACACTTTTAGACGTACACGCCAAACCAAATGTTTTCGAGTTTCCACTTTTTGTTTAGGACATACAAGCTAATATTGTATGATGCGTAATTTCTTCTTGTAAAGTGTTTCCAATAAGTACGTATTTGTCTTTACTCTGCAACACTGTATTTCCTTATAACGTTGTATTCTTACATGATCTTTCGAGAGAAAACTCTCCTGTGCATTCTCTTTTGAGGCTACACGCTGAGACATACACGCAACATCAAAGCTTTTCGAGTTACAAGGTGTTGTTTAGGAATAACAAGATAATTTCGCACGATGCGGGATTTCCTTAAAACGTGGTTTTCTGAAAATTTTGACGAAAGAAAATTCTCCTTTGTGTTCTCTTTTGAGGCTACACGTTTAGACGTACACGCCAAACCAAATCTTTTCGAGTTACCACGTGTTGTTTAGGAGATACAAGCTAATTTTGTACGATGCGTTATGATGCGTTATTTCTTCTCCTAAAGTGTTTCCAATATGTACTTATTTGCCTTTACTCTGCAAAATTGTATTTCTTTATAACGTGGTATTCTTACATATTCTTTCGAGAGAAAACTCTCCTGTACCTTTGCTTTTGAGGCTCCACGCTTAGACATACACGCAACACCAAAGCTTTTTGTGTTACAACATGTTGTTTAGGAAAAAGAAGATGATTTCGCACGATGCGGGATTTCCTTAAAACGTGGTTTTCTGAAAATTTTTAACGAAAGAAAATTGTCCTGTGGGTTCTCTTTTGAGGCAACACGTTTAGACGTACACGCCACACCGAATTTTTTCGAGTTACAACGTGTTGTTTAGGAGATACAAGTTAATTTTTTACGATGCGTTATTTCTTCTCGTAAAGTGTTTCCAATATGTACGTATCTGTCTTTACTCTGCAACACTCTATTTCCTTATAACGTGGTATTCTTACATATTCTTTCTAGAAAAAAATCTCCTTTACATTCTCTTTTGAAGCTACACGCTTAGACATACACAGAACACCAAAGTTTTTCGAGTTACAACGTGTTGTTTAGGAAAAACAAGATAATTTTGCATGATGAGGGATTTCCTTATATCGTGGTTTTCTGACAAATTTTGAAGAAAGAAAATTCTCCTGTGGGGTCTCTTTTGAGGCTACACTTTTAGACGTACACGCCAAACCAAATCTTTTCGAGTTACCACTTGTTGTTTAGGAGATACAAGCTTATATTTTATGATGTGTCATTTCTTCTCGTAAAGTGTTTCCAATATGTACGTATTTGTCTTTACTCTCCAACACTGTATTTCCTTATAACGTTGTATTCTTACATGTTCTTTCGAGAGAAAACTCTCCTGTGCATTCTCTTTTGAGGCTACACGCTGAGACATACATGCAACACCAAAGCTTTTCGTGTTACAAGTTGTTTAGGAAAAACAAGATAATTTCGCACGATGGGGGATTTCCTTAAAACGTGGTTTTCTGACAAATTTTGACGAAAGAAAATTCTCCTTTGTGTTCTCTTTTGCGGCTACACGTTTAGACATACACGCCAAACCAAACCTTTTCGAGTTACCACGTGTTGTTTAGGAGATACAAGCTAATTTTGTATGATGCGTTATTTCTTCTCCTAATGTGTTTCCAATATGTACTTATTTGCCTTTACTCGGCAAAATTGTATTTCTTTATAACGTCTATTCTTACATATTCTTTCGAGAGAAAACTCTCCTGTGCCTTCGCTTTTGAGGCTCCACGCTTAGACATACACGCAACACCAAAGTTTTTTGAGTTACAACATGTTGTTTAGGAAAAAGAAGATGATTTCGCACGATGCTGGATTTCCTTAAAACGTGGTTTTCTGAAAAATCTAACGAAAGAAAATTGTCCTGTGGGTTCTCTTTTGAGGCTACACGTTTAGACGTACACGCCACACCAAATCTTTTCGAGTTACAACGTGTTGTTTAGGAGAAACAAGATAATTTTTTACGATGCGTTATTTCTTCTCGTAGAGAGTTTCCAATATGTACGTATTTGTCTTTACTCTGCAACAATGTATTTCCTTATAACGTGGTATTCTTAAATATTCTTTCGAGAAAAAACTCTCCTTTACATTCTCTTTTGAGGCTACACGCTTAGACATACACGCAACACCAAAGCTTTTCGAGTTACAACTTGTTGTTTAGGAAAAACAAGATAATTTTGCACGATGAGGGATTTCCTTAAAACGTGGTTTTCTCACATATTTTGACGAAAGAAAATTCTCCTGTGGGTTCTCTTTTGAGGCTACACGTTTAGCTGTACACGCCACACCAAATCCTTTCAAGTTACAACCGGTTGTTTAGGAGATACGAGCTAATTTTGTATGATGCATTAGTTCGTCTCATAAAGTGTTTCCAATACATATGTATTTGTCTTTACTCTGCAACACTGTATTTCCTTATAATGTGATATTCTTACATATTCTTTTGAGGGAAAACTCTCCTGTGTGTTCTCTTTTGAGGCTACAAGCTTAGACATACACCCAACTCCAAAGCTTTTCGAGTTACAACATGTTGTTCAGGAAAAAGAAGATGATTTGGCACGATGCGGGATTTCCTTAAAACGTGGTTTTCTGAAAAATTTTGACGAAAGAAAATTCTCCTGTGGGTTCTCTTTTGAGGCTACACGTTGAGACGTACACGTCACACCAAAACTTTTCGAGTTACAACGAGTTGTTTAGGAGACACAAGCTAATTTTGTATGATGCGATATTTCTTCTTTTAAAGTGTTTCCAATATGTACGTATTTGTCTTTACTCTGCAACACTGTATTTCCTTATAACGTGGTATTCTTACATATTCTTTCGAGAGAAAACTCTCCTGTGCATTCCCTTTTGTGGCTACACACTTAGTCATACACACAACACCAAAGCTTTTCGAGTTACAACTTGTTGTTTAGGAAAAACAAGATAATTTCGCAGGATGCGGGATTTCGTTAAAACGTGATTTTCTGAAAAATTTTGAAGAAAGAAAATTCTCCTATGGGTTCTCTTTTCAGGCTACACGTTTAGACGTACACGCCACACCAAGTCCTTTCGAGTTACCACGTGTTGTTTAGGAGATACAAGCTAATTTTTTACAATGCGTTATTTCTTCTCGTAAAGTGTTTCCATCAAGTATGTATTTGTCTTTACTCTGCAACACTGTATTCCCTTATAACGTTGTATTCTTACATGTTCTTTCGAGAGAAAACTATCCTGTGCGTACTCTTTAGAGGCTACACGCTTAAACATACACGCAACGCCAAAGATTTTCGAGTTACAATGTGTTGTTTAGGAAAAGCAAGATAATTTCGCACGATGCGAGATTTCCATAAAACGTGGTTTTCTGAAAAATTTTGACAAAAGAAAGTTTTTCTGTGGGTTCTCTTTTGAGGCTACACGTGTAGAAGTACGAGCCACAACAAATCTTTTCGAGTTCCAATTGTTGTTTAGGAGATACAAGATAATTTTGTACGATGTGTTATTTCCTCTCTTAAAGTGTTTCCTATACGTAAGTATTTGTCTTTATTCTGCAACACTGTATTTTCTCATAACATGGTATTCTTACAAATTCTTTCGAGAGAAAACTCTCCTGTGCATTCTCTTTTGAGGCTACAAGCTTAGACATACACCCAACTCCAAAGCTTTTCGAGTTACAACATGTTGTTCAGGAAAAAGAAGATGATTTGGCACGATGCAGGATTTCCTTAAAACGTGGTTTTCTGAAAAATTTTGACGAAAGTCTCCTGTGGGTTCTCTTTTGAGGCTACACGTTGAGACGTACACGTCACACCAAAACTTTTCGAGTTACAACGAGTTGTTTAGGAGACACAAGCTAATTTTGTATGATGCGATATTTCTTCTTTTAAAGTGTTTCCAATATGTACATATTTGTCTTTACTCTGCAACACTGTATTTCCTTATAACGTGGTATTCTTACATATTCTTTCGAGAGAAAACTCTCCTGTGCATTCCCTTTTGTGGCTACACACTTAGTCATACACGCAACACCAAAGCTTTTCGAGTTACAACTTGTTGTTTAGGAAAAACAAGATAATTTCGCAGGATGCGGGATTTCGTTAAAACGTGATTTTCTGAAAAATTTTGAAGAAAGAAAATTCTCCTATGGGTTCTCTTTTCAGGCTACACGTTTAGACGTACACGCCACACCAAGTCCTTTCGAGTTACCACGTGTTGTTTAGGAGATACAAGCTAATTTTTTACAATGCGTTATTTCTTCTCGTAAAGTGTTTCCATCAAGTATGTATTTGTCTTTACTCTGCAACACTGTATTCCCTTATAACGTTGTATTCTTACATGTTCTTTTGAGAGAAAACTCTCCTGTGCGTACTCTTTAGAGGCTACACGCTTAAACATACACGCAACGCCAAAGATTTTCGAGTTACAATGTGTTGTTTAGGAAAAGCAAGATAATTTCGCACGATGCGAGATTTCCATAAAACGTGGTTTTCTGAAAAATTTTGACAAAAGAAAGTTTTCCTGTGGGTTCTCTTTTGAGGCTACACCTGTAGAAGTACGAGCCACAACAAATCTTTTCGAGTTCCAATTGTTGTTTAGGAGATACAAGATAATTTTGTACGATGTGTTATTTCCTCTCTTAAAGTGTTTCCAATACGTACATATTTGTCTTTATTCTGCAACACTGTATTTTCCCATAACATGGTATTCTTACAAATTCTTTCGAGAGAAAACTCTCCTGTGCATTCTCTTTTGAGGCTACAAGCTTAGACATACACCCAACTCCAAAGCTTTTCGAGTTACAACATGTTGTTCAGAAAAAAGAAGATGATTTGGCACGATGCGGGATTTCCTTAAAACGTGGTTTTCTGAAAAATTTTGACGAAAGAAAATTCTCCTGTGGGTTCTCTTTTGAGGCTACACGTTGAGACGTACACATCACACCAAAACTTTTCGAGTTACAACGAGTTGTTTAGGAGACACAAGCTAATTTTGTATGATGCGATATTTCTTCTTTTAAAGTGTTTCCAATATGTACGTATTTGTCTTTACTCTGCAACACTGTATTTCCTTATAACGTGGTATTCTTACATATTCTTTCGAGAGAAAACTCTCCTGTGCATTCCCTTTTGTGGCTACACACTTAGTCATACACGCAACACCAAAGCTTTTCGAGTTACAACTTGTTGTTTAGGAAAAACAAGATAATTTCGCAGGATGCGGGATTTCGTTAAAACGTGATTTTCTGAAAAATTTTGAAGAAAGAAAATTCTCCTATGGGTTCTCTTTTCAGGCTACACGTTTAGACGTACACGCCACACCAAGTCCTTTCGAGTTACCACGTGTTGTTTAGGAGATACAAGCTAATTTTTTACAATGCGTTATTTCTTCTCGTAAAGTGTTTCCATCAAGTATGTATTTGTCTTTACTCTGCAACACTGTATTCCCTTATAACGTTGTATTCTTACATGTTCTTTCGAGAGAAAACTCTCCTGTGCGTACTCTTTAGAGGCTACACGCTTAAACATACACGCAACGCCAAAGATTTTCGAGTTACAATGTGTTTTTTAGGAAAAGCAAGATAATTTCGCACGATGCGAGATTTCCATAAAACGTGGTTTTCTGAAAAATTTTGACAAAAGAAAGTTTTCCTGTGGGTTCTCTTTTGAGGCTACACGTGTAGAAGTACGAGCCACAACAAATCTTTTCGAGTTCCAATTGTTGTTTAGGAGATACAAGATAATTTTGTACGATGTGTTATTTCCTCTCTTAAAGTGTTTCCAATACGTACGTATTTGTCTTTATTCTGCAACACTGTATTTTCTCATAACATGGTATTCTTACAAATTCTTTCGAGAGAAAACTCTCCTGTGCATTCTCTTTTGAGGCTACAAGCTTAGACATACACCCAACTCCAAAGCTTTTCGAGTTACAACATGTTGTTCAGGAAAAAGAAGATGATTTGGCACGATGCGGGATTTCCTTAAAACGTGGTTTTCTGAAAAATTTTGATGAAAGAAAATTCTCCTGTGGGTTCTCTTTTGAGGCTACACGTTGAGACGTACACGTCACACCAAAACTTTTCGAGTTACAACGAGTTGTTTAGGAGACACAAGCTAATTTTGTATGATGCGATATTTCTTCTTTTAAAGTGTTTCCAATATGTACGTATTTGTCTTTACTCTGCAACACTGTATTTCCTTATAACGTGGTATTCTTACATATTCTTTCGAGAGAAAACTCTCCTGTGTATTCCCTTTTGTGGCTACACACTTAGTCATACACGCAACACCAAAGCTTTTCGAGTTACAACTTGTTGTTTAGGAAAAACAAGATAATTTCGCAGGATGCGGGATTTCGTTAAAACGTGATTTTCTGAAAAATTTTGAAGAAAGAAAATTCTCCTATGGATTCTCTTTTCAGGCTACACGTTTAGACGTACACGCCACACCAAGTCCTTTCGAGTTACCACGTGTTGTTTAGGAGATACAAGCTAATTTTTTACAATGCGTTATTTCTTCTCGTAAAGTGTTTCCATCAAGTATGTATCTGTCTTTACTCTGCAACACTGTATTCCCTTATAACGTTGTATTTTTACATGTTCTTTCGAGAGAAAACTATCCTGTGCGTACTCTTTAGAGGCTACACGCTTAAACATACACGCAACGCCAAAGATTTTCGAGTTACAATGTGTTGTTTAGGAAAAGCAAGATAATTTCGCACGATGCGAGATTTCCATAAAACGTTGTTTTCTGAAAAATTTTGACAAAAGAAAGTTTTTCTGTGGGTTCTCTTTTGAGGCTACACGTGTAGAAGTACGAGCCACAACAAATCTTTTCGAGTTCCAATTGTTGTTTAGGAGATACAAGATAATTTTGTACGATGTGTTATTTCCTCTCTTAAAGTGTTTCCAATACGTAAGTATTTGTCTTTATTCTGCAACACTGTATTTTCTCATAACATGGTATTCTTACAAATTCTTTCGAGAGAAAACTCTCCTGTGCATTCTCTTTTGAGGCTACAAGCTTAGACATACACCCAACTCCAAAGCTTTTCGAGTTACAACATGTTGTTCAGGAAAAAGAAGATGATTTGGCACGATGCGGGATTTCCTTAAAACGTGGTTTTCTGAAAAATTTTGACGAAAGAAAATTCTCCTGTGGGTTCTCTTTTGAGGCTACACGTTTAGACGTACACGCCGCACCAAATCTTTTCGAGTTACAACGTTTTGTTTAGGAGATACAAGCTAATTTTCTACGATGCGTTACTTCTTCTCGTAAAGTGTTTCCAATATGTACATATTTGTCTGCTCTGCAACACTGTATTTCCTTATAACGTGGTATTCTTACATATTATTTCGAGAGAAAACTATCCTGTGCGTTCTCTTTTGAGGCTACACACTTAGACATACAGGCAACACCAAAGCTTTTCGAGTTACAACATGTTGTTTAGGAAAAACAAGATAATTTCGCACAATGCAGGATTTCCTTAAAACGTGGTTTTCTGACAAATTTTGACGAAAGAAAATTCTCCTGTCGGTTCACTTTTGGGGCTACACATTTAGACGTACACGCCACACCAAATCCTTTAGAGTTACCACGTGTTGTTTAGGAGATACAAGCTAATTTTGTATGATGCGTTATTTCTTCTCGTAAAGTGTTTCCAATACGTACGTATTTGTCTTTACTCTGCAACACTGTATTTCCTTTTAACGTTGTATTATTACATGTTCTTTTGAGAGAAAACTCTCCTGTGCATTGTCTTTAGAGGCAACATGCTCAGACATACACGCAACACCAAAGCTTTTCGAGTTACAACGTGTTGTTTAGGAAAAACAAGATAATTTTGCACGATGCGGGATTTCCTTAAAACGTGGTTCTTTGACAAATTTTGACGAAAAAAAGTTCTCCTGTTGGTTCTCTTTTGAGGCTACAAGTGTAGAAGTACGAGCCACACCAAATATTTTCGAGTTATAACGTGTTGTTTAGGAGATACAAGCAAATTTTGTACGATGCGTTATTTCTTCCCTAAATTGTTTCCAATATGTCGTTATTTATCTTTACTCTGCAACACTGTATTTTCTTATAACGTGGTATTCTTACATATTCTTTCGAGGGAAAACTCTCCTGTGCATGCTCTTTTGAGGCTACACGCTTAGATGAACACGCACGCCAAAGCTTTTCGAGTTACAACGTGTTGTTTAGGAAAAAGAAGATAATTTCGCACAATGCGAGATTTCCATAAAACGTGGTTTTCAGACAAATTTTGACGAAAGAAAGTTCTCCTCTGGGATCTCTTTTGAGGCTACACGTGTAGAGGTACGAGGCACACCAAATCTTTTCGAGTTACAATGTGTTGTTTAGGAGATACAAGCTAATTTTGTACAATGCGTTATTTCTTCTCTTAAAGTGTTTCCAATATGTACGTAGTTGTCTTTATTCTGCAACACTGTATTTCCTTATAACGTGGTATTCTTACATATTCTTTCGAAGAGAAAACTCTCCTGTGCATTCTCTTTTGAGGCTACATGCTTAGACATACACGCAACACCAAAGCTTTTCGAGTTACAACGTGTTGTTTAGGAAAAACAAGATAATTTCGCACGATGCGCTATTTCCTTAAAACGTGGTTTCAGACAAATTTTGATGAAAGAAAATTCTCCTGTGGGTTCTCGTTTGAGGCTACACTTTTAGACGTACATGTCACACCAAATCTTTTCGAGTTACAACGTGTTGTTTAGGAGATACAAGCTCATTTTTTACGATGCATTATTTCTTCTCGTAAAGTGTTTCCAATATGTACTTATTTGTCTTTACTCTGCAAAATTGTATTTCCTTTTAACGTGGTATTCTTACATATTCTTTCAAGAGAACACTCTCCTGTGCCTTCTCTTTTGAGTCTCCACGCTTACACATACACGCAACACCAACGCTTTTCGAGTTACAACATGTTGTTTAGGAAAAAGAAGATGATTTCGCACGATGCGGGATTTCCTTAAAACGTGGTTTTCTGAAAAATTTTGACGAAAGAAAATTCTCCTGTGGGTTCTCTTTTGAGGCTACATGTTTAGATGTACACGCCACACCAAATCTTTTCGAGTTATAACGTGTTGTTTTGGAGATACAAGCTAATTTTGTACGATGCGTTAATTCTTCTCATAAAGTGTTTCCAATACATACGTATTTGTCTTTACTCTGCAACACTGTATTTCCTTATAACGTGGTATTCTTACATATTCTTTCGAGAGAAAAGTATCCTGTGCGTTCCCTTTTGAGGCTGCACACTTAGACATACAGGCAACATCAATGCTTTTAGAGTTACAACGTGTTGTTTATGAAAAACAAGATTATTTCGCACGATGCGGGATTTCCTTAAAACGTGGTTTTCTGACAAATTTTGACGAATGAAAATTCTCCTGTGGGTTCTCTTTTGAGGCTCCACGTTTAGACATACACGCCACACCAAATCCTTTCGAGTTACCACGTGTTGCTTAGGAGATACAAGCTAATTTTCTACGATGCGTTATTTCTTCTCGTAAAGTGTTTCCAATAATTACGTATTTGTCTTTACTCTGCAACACTGTATTTCCTTATAACGTTGTATTCTTACATGTTATTTCAAGAGAAAACTCTCCTGTGCGTTCTCTTTAGAGGCTACAGGCTTAGACATACACGAAACACCAAAGCTTTTTGAGTTACAACATGTTGTTTATGAAAAACAAGATAATTTTGCACGATGCGGGATTTCCTTAAAACGTGGTTTTCTGACAAATTTTGACGAAAGAAAGTTATCCTGTGGTTTCTCTTTTGAGGGTACACGTGTAGACGTACGAGCCACACTAAATCTTTTCGAGTTACAACGTGTTGTTTAGGAGATACAAGCAAATTTTGTAAGATGCGTTATTTCTTCTCCTAAGTGTTTCCAATATGTCCTTATTTGCCTTTACTCTGCAACATTGTATTTCCATATAACGTGGTATTCTTACATATTCTTTCGAGGGAAAACGCTCCTGTGCGTTCTCTTTTGAGGCTACACGTTTAGACATACACGCAACGCCAAAGCTTTTCGAGTTACAACGTGTTGTTTAGGAAAAACAAGATAATTTCGCACGATGCGAGATTTCCATAAAACGTGGTTTTCTGAAAAATTTTGATGAAAGAAAGTTCTCCTGTGGGTTCTCTTTTGAGGCTACACTTCTAGAGGTATGAGCCACACTAAATCTTTTCGAGTTACAAAGTGTTCTTTAGGAGATACAAGCTAATTTTGGACGATGCGTTATTTCTTCTCTTAAAGTGTTTCCAATATGTACGTAGTTTTCTTTACTCTGCAACACTGTATTTCCTTATAACATGGTATTCCTACATATTCTTTCAAGAGAAAACTCTCCTGTGCGTTCTCTTTTGAGGCTACAAGCTTAGACATACACGCAAAACCAAAGCTTTTCGATTTACAACGTGTTGTTTAGGAAAAACAAGATAATTTCGCACGATGCGAGATTTCCTTTAAACGTGGTTTCTGACAAATTTTGATGAAAGAAAATTCTCCTGTGGGTTCTCTTTTGAGGCTAAACGTTTAGACATACACGTCACACCAAATCTTTTCGAGTTACAACATGTTGTTTAGGAGATACAAGCTAATTTTTTACGATCCATTCTTCCTTCTCATAAAGTGTTTCCAATATGTACTTATTTGTCTTTACTCTGCAAAATTGTATTTCCTTATAACGTGGTATTCTTACATATTCTTTCGAGAGAAAACTCTCCTGTGCCTTCTCTTTTGAGGCTCCATGCTTACACATACACGCAACACCAAAGCTTTTCAAGTTACAACATGTTGTTTAGGAAAAAGAAGATGATTTCGCACGATGGGGATTTCCTTAACACGTGGTTTTCTGAAAAATTTTGACGAAAGAAAATTCTCCTTTGGGTTCTCTTTTGAGGCTACATGTTTAGACGTACACGCCACACCAAATCTGTTCGAGTTACAACGTATTGTTTAGGAGATAAAAGCTAATTTTTTACAATGCGTTAATTCTTCTCATAAAGTGTTTCCAATACATACATATTTGTCTTTACTCTGCAATATTGTATTTCCTTATAACGTGGTATTCTTACATATTCTTTCAATAGAAAACTGTCCTGTGCGTTCTCCTTTGAGGCCACACGTTTAGACATACACGCAACATCAAAGCTTTTCGACTTACAACGTGTTGTTTAGGAAAAACAAGATAATTTCGCACAATGCGAGATTTCCTTAAAACGTGGTTTTCTGACAAATTTTGACGAAAGAAAATTCTCCTGTGGGTTCTCTTTTGAGGCTACACGTTTCAACTTACACCCCACACCAAATCCTTCGAGTTACAACGTGTTGTTTAGGAAATACAAGCTAATTTTTTAAGATGTATTATTCCTTCTCGTAAAGTGTTTCCAATAAGTTAGTATCTGTCTTTACTCTGCAACACTGTATTTCCTTATAACGTGGTATTCTTACATATTCTTTCGAGAGAATACTCTCCTGTGCCTTCTCTTTTGAGGCTACACGCTTAGACATACACGCAACACCAAAGCTTTTCGAGTTACAACGTGTTGTTTAGGAAGAACAAGATAATTTCGCACGATGCGGGATTTCCTTAAAACGTGGTTTTCTGAAAAATTTTGACGAAAGAAAATTCTCCTGTGGGTTCTCTTTTGAGGCTACATGTTTAGATGTACACGCCACAACAAATCCTTTCGAGTTACAACGTTTTGTTTAGGAGATACAAGCTAATTTTGTAAGATGCGTTAATTCTTCTCATAAAGTGTTTCCAATACGTACGAATTTGTCTTTACTCTGCAACACTGTATTTCCTTATAACGTGGTATTCTTACATATTCTTTCGAGGGAAAACTCTCCTGTGCATTCTCTTTCGAGGCTACACGCTTAGACAAACACACAATACCAAAGCTTTTCGAGTTACAACGTGTTGTTTAGGAAAAAACAAGATAATTTCGCATGATGCGAGATTTCCATAAATCGTGGTTTTCTGAAAAATTTTAACGAAAGAATTTCCTCCTGTGGGTTCTCTTTTGAGGCTACACTTGTAGAGGTATGAGCCACACCAAATCTTTTCGAGTTACAAAGTTTTGTTTAGGAGATACAAGCTAATTTTGTACAATGCGTTATTTCTTCTCTTAAAGTGTTTCCAATATGTACGTATTTGTCTTTACTCTGCAACACTGTATTTCCTTATAACGTGGTATTCCTACATTTTCTTTCGAGAGAAAACTCTCCTGTGCGTTCTCTTTTGAGGCTACACGCTTAGACATACACGCAACACCAAAGCTTTTCGATTTACAACGTGTTGTTTATGAAAAACAAGATAATTTCACACGATGCGAGATTTCCTTAAAACGTGGTTTCTGACAAATTTTGATGAAAGAAAATTCTTGGGCCTGGGAGCGGCGGCAGCAGCAGCAGTAGCAGCAGCAGCGGCTGGTCCAGAGGAAGGGCCATCAGCAGTAGAACCAAGCGGACAGGGTCCAGGCAGACCCGGTACCCACGACCACTGGCCATCGCTGGCCAGCCAGGCTGCAAGCAGCGGCGGATTTACGGTGCCTTTCACTACACGGAAGCCACATCAGAACTCTGCCTCCCGCCAGTCAGTTACGTGGGCTCCATATTGGTTCTCGGTCGCCAGAGAAATCAGACTGAGGTACACAAATATAACCCGAGAACAACATCGCGGGGGTCTAAGCCCGACGGGCGTTGGCAGGCACCCAGGCCCTGAGCTGATCGGGGGTCCACCGGGGTGCAAACCCGGCCAGGAGGTTTTTTTCCTCCCGGGCCGGCGCGCGCACCACCACCATTTTGCCTGGGGGAAGCCAGGGAGACCTAGCAGGCAAAACCAAACCGGCTAACAGGCATAGCCCGAGGCGGACATAGCAGGGGTCTCAGACGGTCAGTCCCTGGACTGCCCCCAGGCCCTGGGCTGCTCGGTGGGCCATCTGTGTGCCGACCCGGCCAGGAGGTTGTTTATCCGGGCCAGTTTGCGCACCACCACCATTTTGCCTACGGGAAGCCAGAGAGACCTAGCAGGCAAAACCAAACTAGCTAACAGGCATAGCCCGAGGCGGACATAGCAGGGGTCTCAGACGGTCAGGCCCTGGACTGACCCCCAGGCCCTGGGCTGCTCGTTGGGCCATCTGTGTGCTGACCCAGCCAGGAGGTTGTTAGCCCAGCAGACTCTCCCAGCACTCTCAGGGAACTCGCACACGCCACCATCCTAGCCACCTGACACACCCAATTAACACCCACAGCTGAGGGGAACTTTGCACCGACATTGGCCTGCCAGGCTTTTGCCTAGACTCAGGGCCTGAGCAGCTAGGCTAGCCTTGTGTGCACCAACCCGGTTGGGAGTTCTGCTGCCCAGATCAGGCTGGGCGGCAGCACCACATCTCCAAGTCCTGCAAGTGGCTAGCTGGGTTTCCGGGCGGCCAGCTGGGAGAAGTCAGTGTGCTCCAGTGAATCCAGCGGGCCCCAGCAGGAGCCTTCGGGTGCCTGCTTTGGGATCTGAACAGCCTGGGCAGCAGCACCCTGTCTACAAGCAGTGCAGGAGGTAAGCTGTGCACCAGAGGCCAACGGGGAAGGGGCAGCTTGCACTGGTGAGTCCAGCACTGACAAGACAAACTAACACCAGTGAGAACTAGATGGCAAAAGGCAAACGCAGGAACGTCACTAACAGAAATCAAGGCAATATGGCAACATCTGAACCCAATTCTCCTCTACCAACATGTCCTGGATACCCCATCACACCAGTAAAACATGATTTGGATTTAAAATCACTGGTCATGATGCTGGTACAGGAACACATGAAGGACATACTTAAAGAAATTCAGGAGAAAATGGATCAAAAGTTAGAAGCCCTTGCAAGGGAAACACAAAAATCATTGAAAGAAATCCAGGAGAATACAAAAGCCAACAAGGAGGAAATGCAAAAAAACACTTAAAGAAATACAGGAGAACTTTGGTCAACAGGCTGAGGTCATGAAAGACGAAACACAAAAATCTCTTAATGAAATGCAGGAGAACTTTGGTCAACAGGCTGAGCTCATGAAAGAGGAAACACAAAAATCTCTTAAAGAATTACAGGAAAACACAAACATGCAAGTGAAGGAGCTAAGCAAAACCATCCAGGATCTAAAATCAGAAGTAGAAACAACTAAGAAAACTCAAAGGGAGACAACTTTGGAGATAGAAAGCCTTGGGAAGAAATCAGGGGACAGAGATGCAAATATCAACAACAGAATACACGAGATAGAAGAAAGAATCTCAGATGCTGAAGATTCCATAGAAACCATGGACTCAACAGTTAAAGAAAATGCAAAATGCAAAAAGCTTGTAACCCAAAATATCCAGGAAATCCAGGACACAATGAGAAGACCAAACCTAAGGATTATAGGCATAGATGAGAGTGAAGATTTACAACTTAAAGGGCCAGCAAATATCTTCAATAAAATTATGGAAGAAAACTTCCCTAACCTAAAGAGAGAGATGCCCATGAATATACAAGAAGCCTACAGAACTCCAAACAGACTGGACCAGAAGAGAAATACTTCCCGTCACATAATAATCAAAACACCAAATGTTCTAAACAAAGAAAGAATACTAAAGGCAGTAAGAGAAAAAGGCCAAGTAACATGTAAAGGAAGACCTATCAGAATCACAGCAGACTTTTCACCGGAGACTATGAAGGCTAGAAGGTCCTGGGCAGATCTCATGCAGACTCTAAGAGAACACAAATGCCAACGAAAACAACTATATCCAGCAAAACTCTCAATCACCATAGATGGAGAAACTAAGATATTTCATGACAAAACCAAGTTTACCCAATATCTATCCACAAACCCGGCCCTAAAAAGGATAATAGGAAGACAACACCAATACAAGGAGGGAAACTTCACCCAGGAAAAAGCAAGATAGTAACCTTTCATCAAACCCAAAAGAAGTTAAGTATTAAAATTTAAAAAATAACGTCAAAAATGATAGGAAGTAACAATCACTATTCCTTAATATCTCTTAACATCAATGGACTTAATGCCCCAACAAAAAGACACAGACTAACTGAATGGATACGTAAACAGGACCCTACATTTTGCTGCTTACAGGAAACACACCTCAGGTTCAAAGACAATCACTACCTTAGAGTAAAAGTCTGGAAGACAATTTTACAAGCAAATGGTCTCAGGAAACAAGCTGGAGTAGCCATTTTAATATCAGATAAAATTGACTTTCAACCCAAAGTCATCAAAAGAGACCCTGAGGGACACTTCTTGCTGGTCAAAGGAAAAATACAAAAAGAAGAACTGTCAATCCTGAACATCTATGCCCCAAATGCAAGGGCACCCTCTTTCGTAAAAGAAACTTTATTAAAACTAAAAGCACACATTGCACCTAACACAATAATTGTGGGTGACTTCAACACTGCACTTTCCTCAATGGACCGATCAGGAAAACAGAAACTAAACAGGGACACAATGAAACTAATTGAAGCTTTGGACCAATTAGATTTAGCAGATATATATAGAACATTCTATCCTAAAACAAAAGAATATACCTTTTTCTCAGCACCTCATGGTACCTTCTCCAAAATCGACCATATAATTGGTCACAAGACAGACCTCAACAAATATAAGAAGATAGAACTAATACCATGCCTCCTATCTGACCACGATGGAGTAAAAGTGGTCTTCAATAGCAACAGAAACAACAGAAAACCCACATACACGTGGAAACTGAACAATACTCTACTCAATGATACCTTGGTCAAGGAAGAAATAAAGAAAGAAATTAAAGACTTTTTAGAACACAATAAAAATGAAAACACAACATACCCAAATCAATGGGACACAATGAAAGCAGTGCTAAGAGGAAAACTCATAGCCCTGAGTGCCTCCAAAAAGAAAATGGAGAGAGCATACATTACCAGCTTAATGACACACCTGAAAGCCCTAGAACAAAAAGAAGCTATTTCACCCAGGAGGAGTAGAAGGCAGGAAATCATCAAACTCAGGGCCGAAATCAATCAAGTAGAAACAAAGAGAACCATACAAAAAATCAACAAAACCAGGAGCTGGTTCTTTGAGAAAATCAACAAGAGAGATAAACCCTTAGCCAGACTGACCAAAGGGCACAGAGAAAGTATCCAAATTAACAAACTTAGAAATGAAAAGGGAGATATAACAACGGAAACTGAGGAAATCCAAAAAATCATCAGATCCTACTACAAGAGCCTGTACTCAACACAACTGGAGAATCTGGAGGAAATGGACAATTTCCTTGACAGATACCAAATACCAAAATTAAATCAGGACCAACTAGACCATCTAAACAGTCCCATAATGCCTAAAGAAATAGAAGGAGTCATAGAAAGTCTTCCAACCAAAGAAAGCACAGGACCAGATGGCTTCAGTGCAGAATTCTACAAGACCTTCAAAGAAGAGTTAACACCAATACTCTTCAAACTATTCCACAAAATAGAAACAGAAGGAACACTACCCAATTCCTTCTATGAAGCCACAATAACGCTGATACCAAAGCCACAAAAAGATCCAACAAAGAAAGAGAACTTCAGACCAATTTCCCTTATGAACATCGATGCAAAAATACTCAATAAAATTCTTGCTAACCGAATCCAAGAACACATCAAAACGATCATCCACCATGATCAAGTAGGCTTTATCCCGGGAATGCAGGGTTGGTTCAATATACGGAAATCCATCAATACAATCCACTACATAAACAAACTCAAATAACAAAACCACATGGTCATTTCATTGGATGCTGAAAAAGCATTTGACAAAATTCAGCATCCCTTCATGCTTAAAGTCTTGGAGAGAACAGGAATTCAAGGCCCATACCTAAACATAGTAAAAGCAATATACAGCAAACCGGTAGCCAGCATCAAACTAAATGGAGAGAAACTTGAAGCAATCCCACTGAAATCAAGGACCAGACAAGGCTGCCCCCTTTCTCCTTATCTTTTCAATATTGTACTTGAGGTACTAGCTCGGGCAATTCGACAACATAAGGAGGTCAAAGGGATACAAATTGGAAAGGAAGAAGTCAAACTATCATTATTTACAGACGACATGATCATCTACCTAAGTGACCCAAAGAACTCCACTAGAGAGCTCCTACAGCTGATAAACAACTTCAGCAAAGTGGCAGGTTATAAAATCAACTCAAGCAAATCAGTGGCCTTCCTATACTCAAAGGATAAGCAGGCTGAGAAAGAAATTAGGGAAATGACCCCCTTCACTATAGCCTCAAACAGTATAAAGTATCTTGGGGTGACCCTTACCAAACATGTGAAAGATCTGTATGACAAGAACTTCAAGACTCTGAAGAAGGAAATGGAAGAAGACCTCAAAAAATGGGAAAACCTCCCATGCTCATGGATCGGTAGAACCAATATAGTTAAAATGGCCATTCTGCCTAAAGCACTATACAGATTCAATGCAATACCCATCAAAATCCCAACTCAATTCTTCACAGAGTTAGAAAGAGCAATTATCAAATTCATCTGGAACAACAAAAAACCCAGGATAGCTAAAACTATTCTCAGCACAAAAGAAAATCTGGGGAAATCAGTATCCCTGACCTCAAGCAATACTACAGAGCAATAGTGTTAAAAACTGCATGGTGTTGGTACAGTGACAGACAGGAGGATCAATGGAACAGGATTGAAGATCTAGAAATGAACCCACACACCTATGGCCACTTGATACTTGACAAAGAGGCTGAAAACATCCAATGGAAAAAAGATAGCCTTTTCAACAAATGGTGCTGGTTCAACTGGAGGTCAGCATGCAGAAGAATGCGAATTGATCCATCCTTGTCTCCTTGTACTAAGCTCAAATCCAAATGGATCAAGGACCTCCACATAAAGCCAGACACTCTGAAGCTAATAGAAAAGAAACTGGGGAAGAACCTTGAGGACATCGGTACAGGGAGAAAGTTTCTGAACAGAACACCAATAGCGTATGCTCTAAGCAAGAATTGACAAATGGGACCTCATGAAATTACAAAGTTTCTGTAAGGCAAAGGACACCATCAAGAGGAAAAATCGGCAACCAACAAATTGGGAAAAGATCTTCACCAATCCTACATCATATAGAGGGCTAATATCCAATATATATAAAGAACTCAAGAAGTTAGACTCCAGAAAACCAAACAACCCTATTAAAAAATGGGGTACAGAGTTAAACAAAGAATTCTCACCTGAAGAACTTCGGATGGCGGAGAAGCATCTTAAAAAATGCTCAACTTCATTAGTCATCAGGGAAATGCAAATCAAAACAACCCTAAGATTTCATCTTACACCAGTCAGAATGGCTAAGATTAAAAATTCAGGAGACAGCAGGTGTTGGAGAGGGTGTGGAGAAAGAGGAACACTCCTCCACTGCTGGTGGGGTTGCAAATTGGTACAACCACTCTGGAAATCAGTCTGGCGGTTCCTCCGAAAACTGGGCACCTCACTTCCAGAAGATCCTGCTATACCACTCCTGGGCATATACCCAGAAGACTCCCCTCCATGTAATAAGGATACATGTTCTACTATGTTCATAGCAGCCCTATTTATAATTGCCAGATGCTGGAAAGATCCCAGGTATCCCTCAACAGAAGAGTGGATGCAAAAAATGTGGTATATCTACACAATGGAGCACTATTCTGCCATTAGAAACAATGAATTCATGAAATTCTTAGGCAAATGGATGGAGCTAGAGAATATCATACTAAGTGAGGTAACCCAGATTCAAAAGGTGAATCATGGTATGCACTCACTAATAAGTGGATATTAACCTAGAAAAATGGAATACCCAAAACATAATCCACACATCAAATGAGGAACAAGAAGAAAGGAGGAGTGGCCCCTGGTTCTGGAAAGACTCAGTGAAACAGTATTTAGCAAAACCAGAACGGGGAAGTGGGAAGGGGTGGATGGGAGGACAGGGGAAGAGAAGGGGGCTTTCGGGACTTTCGGGGAGTGGGGGGGCTAGAAAAGGGGAAATCATTTGAAATGTAAATAAATTATATCGAATAAAAAAAAGTTAACACTAAAAAAAAATAAGACAAAAAAAAAAAGGAGTGGGAGTGGATGGGTTGGTGAGCAGGGAGAAGGGGTTATGGGATAGTGTGTTTTCAGAGGGGAAACCAGGAATGCAGATAATATTTAAAATGTAAATAAAGAAAATATTTAATTTAAAAAACGTAAAAAAAAAAAAAAGAAAGAAAGAAAATTCTCCTGTGGGTTCTCTTTTGAGGCTACACGTTTAGACGTACACGTCACACCAAATCTTTTCGAGTTACAACATGTTGTTTAGGAGATACAAGCTAATTTTTTACGATGCATTCTTTCTTCTCGTAAAGTGTTTCCAATCTGTACTTATTTGTCTTTAATCTGCAAAATTGTATTTCCTTATAACGTGGGATTCTTACATATTCTTTCGAGAGAAAACTCTCCTGTGCCTTCTCTTTTGAGGCTCCACGCTTACACATACACGCAACACCAAAGCATTTCGAGTTACAACATGTTGTTTAGGAAAAAGAAGATGATTTCGCACGATGGGGGATTTCCTTAAAACGTGATTTTCTGAAAAATTTGGACGAAAGAAAATTCTCCTGTGGGTTCTCTTTTGAGGCTACATGTTTAGAAGTACACGCCACGCCAAACCTTTTCGAGTTACAACGTGTTGTTTAGGAGATACAAGCTAATTTTGTACGATGCTTTAATTCTTCTCGTAAAGTGTTTCCAAAACGTACGTATTTGTCTTTACTCTGCAACACTGTATTTCCTTATAACATGGTATTCTTACATATTCTTTCGAGAGAAAACTATCCTTTGCATTCCCTTTTGAGGCTACACATTTAGACATACAGGCAACACCAATGCTTTTCGAATTACAACGTGTTGTTTATGAAAAACAAGATAATTTCGCACAATGCGGGATTTCCTTAAACCATTGTGTTCTGACAAATTTTGAGGAAAGAAAATTCTCCTGTGGGTTCTCTTTTGATGCTACACGTTTAGACATGCACGCCACACCAAATCCTTTCCAGTTACCAAGTGTTTAGGAGATACAAGCTAATTTTGTACTATGTGTTATTTCTTCTCTTAAAGTGTTTCCAATAAGTACGCATTTGTCTTTACTCTGCAACACTCTATTTCCTTATAACATTGTATTCTTACATGTTCTTTCAAGAGAAAACTCTCCTGGGAGTTCTCTTTAGAGGCTACACGCTTAGACATACACGCAACACCAAAGCTTTTCGAGTTACAACGTGTTGTTTAGGAAAAACAAGATAATTTCGCACGATGCGGGATTTCCTTAAAACGTGGTTTTCTGACAAATTTTGACGAAAGAAAATTCTACTGTGTCTTCTCTTTTGAGGCTACAGGTTTAGACGTACACGCCACACTGAATCTTTTCGAGTTACCACGTGTTGTTTAGGAGATACAAGCTAATTTTTTACGATGTGTTATTTCTTCTCGTAAAGTGTTTCCCATACATACGTATTTGTCTTTACTCTGCAACACTGTATTTCCTTATAACGTGGTATTCTTATATATTCTTTCGAGAGAAAACTCTCCTGTCCGTTCTCTTTTGAGGCCACACGTTTAGACATACACGCAACACCAAAGCTTTTCGAGTTATAACGTGTTGTTTAGGAAAAACAAGATAATTTCGCACAATGCGGGATTTCCTTAAAACGTGGTTTTCTGACAAATATTGACAAAAGAAAATTCTCCTGTGGGTTCTCTTTTGAGGCTACAAGTTTCAAATTACATGCCACACCAAATCCTTGGAGTTACAACGTGTTGTTTAGGAAATACAAGCTAATTTCGTACTATGTATTATTCCTTCTCGTAAAGTGTTTCCAATAAGTAAGTATCTGTCTTTACTCTGCAACACTGTATTTCCTTATAACGTGGTATTCTTACATATTCTTTCGAGAGAATACACTACTGTGCCTTCTCTTTTGAGGCTACACGCTTAGACATTCTCGCAACACCAAAGCTTTTCGAGTTACAGCGTGTTGTTTAGGAAAAACAAGATGATTTCGCACGATGCAGGACTTCCTTAAAACGTGGTTTTCTGAAAAAAATTTGACGAAAGAAAATTCTCTTGTGGGTTTTCTTTTGAGGCTACACGTTTAGATGTAAACATCACACCAAATCTTTTCGAGTTACAACGTGTTGTTTAGGAGATACAAGCTAATTTTGTACCATGCGTTATTTCTTCTCATTAAGTGTTTCCAATACATAAGTATTTGTCTTTTCTCTGCAACACCGTATCCTTATTACGTGGTATTCTTACATATTCTTTCGAGAGAAAACTCTCCTGTGGGTTCTCTTTTGAGGCTACATGCTTAGACATACAAGTAACACCAAAGCTTTTCGAGTTACAACATGTTGTTTAGGAAAAACAAGATAATTTCGCACAATGCGGGATTTCCTAAAAACGTGATTTCTGAAAAATTTTGACGAAAGAAAATTCTCCTGTGGGTTCTCTTTTGAGGCTACACATTTAGACGTACACGCCACACCAAATCTTTTCGAGTTACAACGTGTTGTTTAGGAGATACAAGCTAATTTTGAACGATGCGTTATTTCATCTCTAAAAGTGTTTCCAATAAGTACCTATTTGTCTTTAGTCTGCAACGCTGTATTTCCTTAGAACGTGGTATTCTTACATCTTATTTCGAGAGAAAACACTCCTGTACGTTCGCTTTTGAGGATACACGCTTAGACACACACGCAACACCAAAGCTTTTCAAGTTACAACGTGTTGTTTAGGAAAAACAAGATAATTTGACACGATGCGGGATTACCGTAAAACGTGGTTTTCTGACATATTTTGACGAAAGAAAATTCTCCTGTGGGTTCTCTTTTGAGGCTACACATTTAGACGTACATGCCACACCAACTCTTTTCGAGTTACAATGTGTTGTTTAGGAGATACAAGCTAATTTTGTACGATGCGTTATTTCTTCTCATAAAGTGTTTCCAATATGTACGTATTTGTCTTTATTCTGCAACACTGTATTTCCTTATAACGTGGTATTCTTAAATATTCTTTCGAGAGAAAACTCTCCTGTGCGTTCTCTTTTGAGGCTACACCCTTAGACATACACGCCACACCAAATCTTTTCGAGTTACAACGTGTTGTTTAGGAGATACAAACTAATTTTGAACGATGTTTTATTTCTTCTCGTAAAGTGTTTCCAATACATATGTATTTGTCTTTATTCCGCAATACTGTATTTCCTTATAACGTGGTGTTCTTACATATTCTTTCGAGAGATAACTCTCCTCTGCGTTCTCTTTTGAGACTACACGCTTAGACATACACGTAACACCAAAGCTTTTCGAGTTACAACGTGTTGTTTAGGAAAATCAAGATAATTTCGCACAATGCGGGATTTCCTAAAAACGTGATTTCTGAAACATTTTGAAGAAAGAAAATTCTCCTCTGGGTTCTCTTTTGAGACTACACGTTTAGTCGTACACGCCACACCAAATCGTTTCGAGTTACAACGTGTTGTTAAGGAGATACAAGCTAATTTTGAACGATGCATTATTTCATCTCTAAAAGTGTTTCCAATACGTACGTATTTGTCTTTAGTCTACAACACTGTATTTCCTAGAACGTGGTATTCTTACATCTTCTTTCGAGAGAAAACTCTCCTGTGCATTCGCTTTTGAGGCTACATGCTTAGACATACACGCAACACCAAATCTTTTCAAGTTACAACGTGTTGTTTAAGAAAAACAAGATAATTTCACACGATGCGGGATTTCCTTAAAACGTGGTTTTCTGACATATTTTGACGAACAAAAATTCTCCTGTGGGTTCTCTTTTGAGGCTACACATTTAGACGTACATGCCACACCAAATCTTTTCGAGTTACAACGTGTTGTTTAGGAGATACAAGCTAATTTTGTATGATGCGTTATTTCTTCTCGTAAAGTGTTTACAATGTGTACATATTTGTCTTTATTCTGCAACACTGTATTTCCTTATAACGTGGTATTCTTACATGTTCTCTCGAGAGAAAACTCTCCTGTGGGTTCTCTTTTGAGGCTACACGTTTAGATGTACACGCCACACCAAATCTTTTTGAGTTACAACGTGTTGTTTAGGAGATACAAGCTAATTTTGAACGATGCATTATTTCTTCGTGTAGCCTCAAAAGAGAACCCACAGGAGAATTTTCTTTCATCAAAATTTGTCAGAAACCACGTTTTAAGGAAATCTCGCATCCTGTGAAATTATCTTGTTTTTCACAAACAAAATGTTGTAACACGAAAAGCTTTGGTGTGGCGTGTATATCTACGCGTGTAGCCTCAAAAGAGAATGCAGAGGAGAGTTTTCTCTCGAAAGAATATGTAAGAATACCACGTTATAAGTAAATACAGTGTTGCAGAGTAAAGATAAATAGGTACAGATTGTAAATTCTTTATGAGAAGAATTAATGCATGTTACAAAATTAGCTTGTATCTCCTAAACAACACCTTGTAACTCGAAAGGATTTGGTGTGGCGTGTAGGTCTAAATGCTTAGCCTCATAAGAGAACCCACAGGAGAATTTTCTTTCCTTAAAACTTGTCAGAAACCACGTCTTAAGGAAATCCCGCATCGTACGAATAAAAAAAATAACAATAAAAAAAATTCTAAAGAAAAGCAAATAAATTGTATCAAGCCTAAAAAAAAAAAGAAAAAGAAAAAAAAAAGAAAAAAAAAGAAAGAATATGTAAGAATACCACGTTATAAGGAAATAAAGTGTTGCAGATTAAAGATAAATAGGTACGTATTGTAAATACTTTATGAGAAGAAATAACGCATGGTACAAAATTAGCTTGTATCTCCTAAACAACACCTTGTAACCCGAAAGAATTTGGTGTGGCGTGTACGTGTAAACGTGTAGCCTCATAAGAGAACCCACAGGAGAACTTTCTTACGTCGAAATTTTTTTCAGAAAACCACGTTTTATGGAAATCTCGCATCCTGAGAAATTATCTTGTTTTTCCTAAACAGCACGTTGTAACTCGAAAAGATTTGGTGTGGCTCGTACGTCTAAACGTGTAGCCTCCAAAGTGAACCCACAGGAGAATTTTCTTTCATCAAAATTTGTCAGAAACCACGTTTTAAGGAAATCTCACATCGTGTGAAATTATCTTGTTTTTCCTAAACAACACGTTGTAACTCGAAAAGCTTTGGTGTTGCGTGTTTGTCTAAGCGTGTAGCCTCAAAAGAGAATGCACAGGAGAGTTTTCTCTCAAAAGAATATGTAAGAATACCACGTTATAAGGAAATACAGTGTTGCAGAGTAAAGACAAATAAGTACGTATTGGAAACACTTTACAAGAAGAAATAATGCATCGTACAAAATTTTTCCTAAACTACATGTTGTAACTTGAATAGCTTTGGTGTTGCCTGTATGTCTAAGTGTGTAGCCACAAAAGGGAACGCACAGGACAGTTTTCTATCGAAAGAACATGTAAGAATACCACGTTATAAGGAAATACAATGTTGCAGAGTAAAGACAAATACGTACGTATTGGAAACACTTTATGAGAAGAATTAACACATTGTAAAATATTAGCTTGTATCTCCTAAACAACCCGTTGTAACTCGAACAGATTTGGTGTGGCGTGTACGTCTAAACATGTAGCCTCAAAAGAGAACCCACAGGAGAACTTTCTATTGTCAAATTTTTCAGAAAACCACGTTTATGGAAATCTCGCATCGTGCGAAATTATCTAGTTTTTCCTAAACAACACGTTGTAACTCGAAAAGCTTTGGTGTTGCTTGTATGTCTAAACATGTAGCCTCAAAAGAGAACGCTCAGGAGAGTTTACCCTCGAAAGAATATTTAAGAATACCACGTTATAAGGAAATACAGTGTTGCAGAGAAAGACAAATACGTACGTATTGGAAACAATTTACGATTAGAAATAACACATCGTACAAAATTAGCCTGTACCTCCTAAACAACACGTGGTAACTCGAAAGGATTTGGTGTGGCGTGCATGTCTAAACGTGTAGCATCATAAGAGAACCCACAGGAGAATTTTCTTTCTTCAAAATTTGTCAGAACACAACGGTTTAAGGAAATCCGAGAACGCACAGGAGAGTTTTCTCTCGAAATAATATGTAAGAATCCCACGTTATAAGGAAATACAGTGTTGCAGAGTAGAGGCAAATACATACTTATTGGAAAAACTTAAACTTTACGAGAAGAAATAATGCATCATAAAAAAATTAGCTTGTATCTCCTAAACAACATGTTGTAACTTAAAAAGATTTGGTGTGGCCTGTACGTCTAAACGTGTAGTCTCAAATGAGAAACCATAGGAAAATTTTCTTTGGCCAAAATTTGTCAGAAAATCACGTATTAAGGAAATCCCTCTTCGTGCGAAATTATCTTGTTTTTCCTAAACAACACGTTGTAACGCGAAAATCTTTGGTATTGCGTGTATGTCTAAGCGTGTAGCCTCAAAAGAGGACGCACAGGAAAGTTTTCTCTCAAAAGAATATGTAAGAATACCACGTTATAAGGAAATACAGTGTTGCAGACTAAAGGCAAATACGTACCTATTGGAAACACCTTACAAGAAGAAATAAAGCATCGTAAAAAATTAGCTTGTATCTCCTAAACAACAGTTTGTAACTCGAAAAGATTTGGTGTGGCATGCACGTCTAAAGGTGTAGCCTCAAAAGATAACCCACAGGAGAATTTTTTTTCGTTAATATTTCTCAGAAAACCATGTTTTAAGGAAATCACTCATCGTGCGAAATTATCTTGCTTTTCCTAAACAACATGTTGTAACTCGAAAAGCTTTGATGTTGCGTTTCCAACACATATGTATTTTCCTTTACTCTGCAACACTGTATTTCCTTACAACGTGGTATTCTTACATATTCTTTCGAGAGAAAACTCTCCTGTGCGTTCTCTTTTGGGGCTACACGCTTAGACATACACGCAACACCAAAGTTTTTCGAGTTAAAACGTTTTGTTTAGGAAAAACAAGATAATTTCGCATGATGCGGTATTTCCTTCATACGTGGTTTTCTGACAAATTTTGACCAAAGAAAATTCTCCTATGGTTTCTCTTTTGAGGCTACACGATTAGACGTACAGGCCACACCAAATCTTTTTAAGTTACAACGTGTTGTTTAGGAGATACAAGCTAATTTTGTAAGATGCGTTATTTCTTCTCGTAAAGTTTTTACAATACGTAAATATTTGTCTTTACTCTGCAACACTGTATTTCCTAATAACGTGGTATTCTTATATATTCTTTCGAGAAAAAAACTCTCCTTTGCATTCTCTTTTGAGGCTACACGCTTAGACATACACGCAACACCAAAGGTTTTCGCGTTACAACGTGTTGCTTAGGAAAAACAAGATAATTTAGCACGATGCAGGATTTCCTTAAAACGTGGTTTTCTGACAAATTTTGATGAACGAAAATTCTCCTGTGGGTTCTCGTTTGAGGCTACACGTTTAGACGTACACACCACACCAAATCTTTTCGAGTTATAACGTGATGTTTAGGAGATACATACTAATTTTGTACGATGCCTTATTTCTTCTCGTAAAGTTTAAGTGTTTCCAATAAGTACGTATTTGTCTTTACTCTGCAACACTGTATTTCCTTATAACGTGGTATTCTTACATATTCTTTCGAGAGAAAACTCTCCTGTGCGTTCTCTTTTGAGGCTACATGCTTTGACATACACGCAACACCAAAGCTTTTCGAGTTACTATGTGTTGTTTAGGAAAAACAAGATAATTTAGCAAGATGCGGGATTTCCTTAAAACGTGGTTTTCTGACAAATTTTGACGAAAGAAAATACTCCTGTGGGTTCTCTTTGGAGGCTACACATTTAGACGTACACACCACATCAAATCTTTTCGAGTTACATCGTGTTGTTTAGGAGATACAAGCTAATTTTTTTACGAAGCGTTATTTCTTCTCATAAAGTTTAAGTGTTTCCATTACGTAAATATTTGCCTTTACTCTGCAACACTGTATTTCCTTATAACGTGGTATTCTTGCATATTTTTTCGAGAGAAAACTCACCTGTGTATTCTCCTTTGAGGCTACGTGCTTAGATATACACACAACACCAAAGCTTTTCGAGTTACAACGTGTTATTTAGGAAAAACAACATAATTTCGCACGATGCGGGATTTCCTTAAAACATGGTTTTCTGACAAATTTTGAAGAAATAAAACTCTCCTGTGGGTACTCTTTTGAGGCTACACGTTTAGACGTACATGCCACACCAAATCTTTTCGAGTTCCAACGTGTTGTTTAGGACATACAAGCTAATTTTGCAAGATGCGTTATTTCTCTCATAAAGTGTTTCCAATACATATGTATTAGTCTTTACTCTGCAACACTGTATTTCCTTGTAATGTGGTATCCTTACATATTCTTTCGAGAGAAAACTCTACTGTGCGTTCTCTTTTGAGGCTACACGCAGGGAAAACTCTCCTGTTCCTTCTCTTTTGAGGCTCCATCCTTACACATACACGCAACACCAAAGCTTTTCGAGTTACAACATGTTGTTTAGGAAAAAGGAGATGATTTTGCACGATGCGGGATTAGCTTAAAACGTGGTTTTCTGAAAAATTTTGACGAAAGAAAATTCTCCTGTGTGTTCTCTTTTGAGGCTACATATTTAGACGTACATGCCACACCAAATCTTTTCGAATTACAACGTGTTGTTTAGGAGATACAAGCTAATTTTGTACAATGCGTTAATTCTTCTTGTAAAGTGTTTCCGATATGTACGTATTTGTCTTTACTCTGCAACACTGTATTTCCTTAAAACGTGGTTTTCTTACATATTCTTTCGAGAGAAAACTATCCAGTGCGTTCCCTTTTGAGGCTACACACTTAGACATACAGGTAACACCAAAGCTTTTCGAGTTACAATGTGTTGTTTATGAAAAACAAGATAATTTCGCACGATGCGGGATTTCCTTAAAACGTGGTTTTCTGACAAATTTTGTCAAAAGAAAATTCTCCTGTGGGTTATCTTTTGAGGCTTCACGTTTAGACGTGCACACCACACCAAATCCTTTCGAGTTACCACGTGTTGTTTAGGAGATACAAGCTAATTTTATACGATGCGTTATTTCTTCTCCTAAAGTGTTTCCAATACGTACATATTTGTCTTTACTCTGCAACACTGTATTTCCTTATAACGTGGTATTCTTACATATTCTGTCGCGAGAAAACTATCCTGTGCGTTCCCTTTTGAGGCTACACACTTAGACATACAGGCAAGACCAAAACTTTTCGAGTTACAACGTGTTGTTTAAGAAAAACAAGATAATTTCGCACGATGCGGGATTTCCGTAAAAAGTGGTGTTCTGACAAATTTTGACGAAAGAAAATTCTCCTGTTGGTTCTCTTTTGAGGCTACACGTTTAGACGTGCACGCCACACCAAATCTTTTCGAGTTACCACGTGTTGTTTAGGAGATACAAGCTAATTTTTTACGAAGCGTTATTTCTTCTCGTAAAGTGTTTCCAAAAAGTATGTATTTGTCTTTACTCTGCAACACTGTATTTCCTTATAACGTTGTATTCTTACATGTTCTTTCGAGAGAAAAATCTCCTGTGCGTTCTCTTAAGTGGCTACACGCATAGACATACATGCAATACCAAAGCTTTGTGAGTTACAACGTGTTGTTTAGGAAAAACAAGATAATTTTGCACGATGCGGGATATCCTTAAAACGTGGTTTTCTGACAAATTTTAACGAAAGAAAGTTCTCCTGTGCGTTGTCTTTTGAGGCTACAGGTTTAGACGTACACGCCACACCAAATCTTTTCGAGTTATAACGTGTTGTTTAAGAGATACAAGCAAATTTTTTACAATGCGTTATTTCTTCTCCTAAAGTGTTTCCAATATGTACTTATTTGTCTTTACTCTGCAACACTGTATTTCCTTATAACGTGGTATTCTTACATATTCTTTCGAGAGAAAACTCTCCTGTGCGTTCTCTTTTGAGGCTACACGCTTAGACAAACACTCAACACCAAAGCTTTTCGAGTTACACCGTGTTGTTTAGTAAAAACAAGATAATTTTGCACGATGCGAGATTTCCTTAAAACGTGTTTTCTGACAAATTTTGATGAAAGAAAATTCTCCTGTGAGTTCTCTTTTGAGGGTACATGTTTAGACGTACATGTCACACCAAATCTTTTCGAGTTACAACGTGTTGTTTAGGAGATACAAGCTAATTTTTTACGATGCGTTATTTCTTCTCATAAATTGTGTCCAATACTTACTTATTTGTCTTTACTCTGCAACACTGTATTTCCTTATAACGCGGTATTCTTACATATTCTTTCGAGAGAAAACTCTCCTGTGCGTTCTCTTTTGAGGCTACACGCTTAGACATACACGCAGCACCAAAGCTTTAAAGTTATAACGTGTTGTTTAGGAAAAACAAGATAATTTCCACGATGCGGGATTTCCATAAAACGTGGTTTTCTGACAAATTTTGACGAAAGAAAATACTCCTGTAAGTTCACTTTTGAGGCTACACGTTTAGACGTACACGCCACACCAAATCTTTTCGAGTTACATCGTGTTGTTTAGGAGATACAAGCTAATTCTGTAGGAAGCTTTATTTCTTCTCATAAAGTGTTTCCAATACATACGTATTTGTCTTTACTCTGCAACACTGTATTTCCTTATAACGTGGTATTCTTATATATTCTTTCGAGAGAAAACTCTCCTGTGCGTTATCTTTTGAGGCCACACGTGTAGACATACATGCAACACCAAAGCTTTCGAGTTACAATGTGTTGTTTAGGAAAAACAAGATAATTTCGCACAATGCGGGATTTCCTTAAAACGTGGTTTTCTGACAAATTTTGACGAAAGAAAATTCTCCTGTGGGTTCTCTTTTGAGGCTACACGTTTCAACTTACACGTCACACCAAATCCTTCAAGTTACAACGTGTTGTTTAGGAAATACAAGCTAATTTTGTACGATGTATTATTCCTTCTAGTAAAGTGTTTCCAATAAGTAAGTATCTGTCTTTACTCTGCAACACTGTATTTCCTTATAACGTGGTATTCTTACATATTCTTTCGAGAGAATACTCTACTGTGCTTTCTCTTTTGAGGCTACATGCTTAGACATACACGCAACACCAAAGCTTTTCGAGTTACAACGTGTTGTTTAGGAAAAACAAGATAATTTCGCATGATGCAGGACTTCCTTAAAACGTGGTTTTCTGAAAAAATTTTGACCAAAGAAAATTCTCCTGTGGCTTCTCTTTTGAGGCTACGCATTTAGATGTAAACACAACACCAAATATTTTCGAGTTACAACGTGTTGTTTACACCAAAGCTTTTCGAGTTACAACGTGTTGTTTAGGAAAAACAAGATAATTTCGCACGATGCGGGATTTCCTTAAAACGTGGTTTTCCGACATATTTTGACGAAAGAAAATTCTCCTGTGGGTTCTCTTTTGAGGCTACACGTTTCAACGTACACGCCACAAAAAATCTTTTCGCGTTTCACCGTGTTATTTAGGAAATACAAACTAATTTTGTATGATGTATTATTCCTTCTCGTAAAGTGTTTCCAATATGTATGCATCTGTCTTTACTGTGCAACACTGTATGTCCTTATAAGGTGGTATTCTTACATATTCTTTCAAGAGAATACTCTCCTGTGCGTTCTCTTTTGAGGCTACACGCTTAGACATACATGCAAAACCAAAGCTTTTCGAGTTACAACGTGTTGTTTAGGAAAAACAAGATAATTTCGCACGATGCGGGATTTCCAGAAAACGTGGTTTTCTGAAGAAATTTTGACCAACGAAAATTCTCCTGTGGGTTCTCTTTTGAGGCTACACCTTTAGATAAACACCACACCAAATCCTTTTGAGTTACAACGTGTTGTTTAGGAGATACAAGCTAATTTTTTACCATGTGTTATTTCTTCTCATAAAGTGTTTCCAATACGTACATATTTGTCTTTACTCTGCAACACTGTTTTTCCATATAACGTGGAATAACAAATAGTAAAAAATTAGCTTGTATCTCCTAAACAACACGTTATAACTCGAAAGGATTTGGTGTGGCTTGTACGTCTAAACGTGTACCCTCAAAAGAGAATCCACGTTTAAAGGAAATCCCGCATCGTGCGCAATTATCTCCTTTTTCCTAAACAACACGTTTTAACTCGAAAAGCTTTGGTGTTGCGTGTATGTCTAAGCGTGTAGCCTCAAAAGAGAACGCACAGGAGAGTTTTCTCTCGAAAGAGTATGTAAGAATACCGCTTTATAAGGAAATACAGTGTCGCAGAGTAAAGGCAAATACATACGTATTGGAAACACTTTACGAGAAAAAATAACGCAACGTACAAAATTAGCTTGTATCTCCTAAACAACACGTTGTAACTCGAAAAGATTTGGTGTGGCCTGTACATCTAAACGTGTAGCCTCAAAAGAGAACCCACAGGAGAATTTTCTTTCGTCAAAATTTTTCAGAAAACCACGTTTTAAGGAAATCCCGCTTTAAGGAAATCCTAAACAACACGTTGTAACTCGAAAAGCTTTGGTGTTGCTTGTATGTTTAAGCGTGTAGCCTCAAAAGAGAACGCACAGGAGAGTTTTTCTCGATAGAATTTGTAAGGATACCACGTTATAAGGAAATACAGTGTTGCAGAATAAAGACAAATACGTATGTATTGGAAACCCATAAATCCCGCATCATGCGAAATTATCTTGTTCTTCCTAAACAACACGTTGTAACTCGAAAAGCGTTGGTGTTGCGTATATGTCTAAGCGTGTAGCCTCAAATGAGAACGCACAGGAGAGTTTTCTCTGGAAAGAATATGTAAGAATACCACGTTGTAGAATAAAGACATATACTTACTTATTGGAAAAAACTTTAGGAGAAGAAATAACGCATCGTACAAAATTAGCTTGTATCTCCTAAACAACACGTTGTAACTTAAAAAGATTTGGTGTGGCCTGTACGTCTAAACGTGTAGCCTCAAAAGAGAACCCATAGAGGAATTTTCCTTGGTCAAAATTTGTCAGAAAACCACTTATTAAGGAAATCCCGCATCGTGCGTAATTGTCTTGTTTTTCCTAAACAACACGTTGTAACTCGAAAAGCTTTGGTGTTGCGTGTATGTCTAAGTGCGTAGCCTCAAAGGGGAATGCCCAGGAGAGTTTTCTCTCGAAAGAATATGTAAGAATACCACGTTATAAGGAAATACAGTGTTGCAGAGTATAGACAAATACATACTTATTGGAAACACTTTACGAGAAGAAATAAAGCATCATGCAATATTAGCTTGTATCTCCTAAACAACACGTTGTAACTGGAAAAGATTTGGTGTGGTGTGTACGTCTAAACGTGTAGCCTCAAAAGAGAATCCACAGGAGAGTTTTCTTTGGTCAAAATTTGTCAAAAACCACGTTTTACGGAAATCCCGCATCGTGCGAAAATATCTTGTTTTTCCTAAACAACACATTGTAACTCGAAAAGCTTTGGTGTTGCGTGTATTTCTAAGCGTGTAGCCTCAAAAGAGAACGCACAGGAGAGTTTTCTCCCGAAAGAATATGTAAGAATACCACGTTATAAGGAAATATAGTGTTGCAGAGTAAAGACAAATACATACTTATTGGAAACACTTAAACTTTACGAGAAGAAATAACACATAGTAAAAAATTAATTTGTATCTCCTAAACAACACGTTATAACTCGAAAGGATTTGGTGTGGCGTGTATGTCTAAACGTGTACCCTCAAAAGAGAACCCACAGGAGAATTTTCTTTCTTCAAAATTTGTCAGAAATCCACGTTTTAAGGAAATTCCGCATCATGCGAAATTATCTTGTTTTTCCTAAACAACACGTTGTAACTCGAAAAGCTTTGGTGTTGCGTGTATGTCTAGGCGTGTATGTCTAGGCGTGTAGCCTCCAAAGAGAACGCACAGGAGAGTTTACTGTCGAAAGAATATGTAAGAATACCACGTAATAAGGAAATACAGTGTTGCAGAGTAAAGGCAAATACATACGTATTGGAAACACTTAAACTTTACGAGAAGAAATAAGGCATCATAAAAAAAATTAGCTTGTATCTCCTAAACAACACGTTGTAACTCAAAAAGATTTGGTGTGGTGTGTACGTCTAAACGTGTAGCCTTAATAGAGAACCCACAGGAGAATTTTCTTTCATCAAAATTTGTCAGAAAACCACGTTTTAAGGAAATCCCGCATCGTGGGAAATTTTCTTGTTCTTCCTAAACAACACATTGTAACTCGAAAAGCTTTGGTGTTGCGTGTATGTCTAAGCGTGTAGCCTCAAATGAGAACGCACAGGAGAGTTTTCTCTCGAAAGAATATGTAAGAATACCACGTTATAAGGAAATACAGTGTTGCAGAGTAAAGACATATTTTTACTTATTAGAAAAACTTTCCGAGAAGAAATAACCTATCATACAAAATTAGCTTGTATCTCCTAAACAACACGTTGTACCTTAAAAAGATTAGGTGTGGACTGTACGTCTAAACGTGTAGCCTCAAAAGAGAACCCATAGGAGAATTTTCCTTGGTCAAAATTTGTCAGAAAACCACTTATTAAGGAAATCCCGCATCGCGCGAAATTATATTGTTTTTCCTAATCAACACGTTGTAACGCGAAAAGCTTTGGTGTTGCCTGTATGTCTAAGCGTGTAGCCTCAAAGGGGAACACACAGGAGAGTTATCTCTCGAAAGAATATGTAAGAATACCACGTTATAAGGAAATACAGTGTTGCAGACTAAAGGCAAATATGTACGTATTGGAAACACGTTACGAGAAGAAATAACGCATCGTAGAAAATTAGCTTGTATCTCCTAAACAACACGTTGTAACTCGAAAGGATTTGGTGTGGCGTGTACGTCTAAACGTGTAGCCTCAAAAGAGAACACACAGGACAATTTTCTTTCGTCAAAAATTTTCAGAAATCCACGTTTTAAGGAAATCCCGCATCGTGCGAAATTATGTTGTTTTTCCTAAACAACACATTGTAACTCGAAAAGCTTTGGTGTTGCGTGTATGTCTAAGCGTGTAGCCTCAAAAGAGTACACACAGGAGAGTTTTCTCTCGAAAGAATTATGTAAGAATACCACGTTATAAGGAAATACAGTGTGCAGAATAAAGACAAATACGTACGTATTGGAAACACTTTATGAGAAGAAATAACGCATCATACAAAATTAGCTTGTATCTCCTAAACAACACGGTTGTAACTCGAAAAGAGTTGGGATGTGTGGCATGTATGTCTAAATGTGTAGCCTCAAAAGAGAACCCACAGGAGAATTTTCTTTCGTCAAAATATGTCAGAACATCACGTTTTATGGTAATCCCGCATCGTGCGAAATTATCTTGGTTTTCCTAAACAACACGTTGTAACATGAAAAGCTTTGCTGTTGCGTGTATGTCTAAGCCTGTATCCTCAAAAGCCAATGCACAGGAGTGTTTTCTCTTGAAATAAGATGTAAGAATACCACGTTCGAAGGAAATACAGTGTTGCAGGCTAAAGACAAATAGGTACTTATTGGAAACACTTTAGAGATGAAATAACGCATCGTTCAAAGTTAGGTTGTATCTCCTAAACAACACGTTGTAACTTGAAACTGTTTGGTGTGGTGTTTACATCTAAATGCGTAGCCTCAAAAGAGAACCCACAGGAGAATTTTCTTTCGTCAAAATTTTTCAGAAATCACGTTTTTAGGAAATCCCGCATTGTGCGAAATTATCTTGTTTTTCCTAAACAACACGTTGTAACTCGAAAAGCTTTGGTGTTACGTGTATGTCTAAGCATGTAGCCTCAAAAGAGAACGCACAGGAGAGTTTTCTCTCGAAAGAATATGTAAGAATACCACATTATAAGGAAATACGGTGTTGCAGAGTAAAGACAAATTCTTACATATTGGAAACACTTAACGAGAAGAAATAACACATGGTACGAAATTAGCTTGTATCTCTGAAACAACACGTTGTAACTCGAAAAGATTTGCTGTGGTGTTTACATCTAAACGTGTAGCCTCAAAAGAGTACCCACTGGAGAATTTTCTCTCGTCAAAATTTTTTCAGAAAACCACGTTTTAAGGAAGTCCTGCATCATGCGAAATCATCTTGTTTTCCTAAACAACACGTTGTAACTCGAAAAGCTTTGGTGTTGCGTGTATGTCTAAGCGTGTAGCCTCAAAAGAGAATGCACAGTAGAGTATTCTCTCGAAAGAATATGTAAGAATACCACGTTATAAGGAAATACAGTATTGCAGAGTAAAGACAGATACTTACTTATTGGAAACACTTTACGAGAAGGAATAATACATCGTACAAAATTAGCTTGTATTTCCTAAACAACACGTTGTAACTCGAAGGATTTGGGTGTGGCGGTGTAAGTTGAAACGTGTAGCCTCAACAGAGAACCCACAGGAGAATTTTCTTTCGTCAAATTTGTCAGAAAACCACGTTTTAAGGAAATCCCGCATTGTGCGAAATTATCTTGTTTTTTCCTAAACAACACGTTGTAACTCCAAAAGCTTTGGTGTTGCGTGTATGTCTAAACGTGTGGCCTCAAAGGAGAACGCACAGGAGAGTTTTCTCTCGAAAGAATATATAAGAATACCACGTTATAAGGAAATACAGTGTTGCAGAGTAAAGACAAATACGTATGTATTGGAAACACTTTACGAGAAGAAATAATGCATCTTACAAAATTAGCTTGTATCTCCTAAACAACATGTTGTAACTCGAAAAGATTTGGTGTGGCATGTAAGTCTAAACGTGTAGCCTCAAAAGAGAACCCACAGGAGAATTTTTCTTTCGTCAAAATTTGTCAGAAAAAAAACGTTTTAAGGAAATCCCGCATCGTGCGAAATTATCTTGTTTTTCCTAAACAACACGTTGTAACTCGAAAAGCTTTGGTGCTGCGTGTATGTCTAAGCATGTAGCCTTAAAAGAGAACGCACAGGAGAGTTTTCTCTCGAACGAATATGTAAGAATACCACGTCATAAGGAAAATACAGTGTTGCAGAGTAAAGATAGATACATACGTATTTGAAACACTTTACAAGAAGAAATAATGCATCGTACAAAATTAGCTTGTATTTCCTAAAAAGCACATTGTAACTCGAAAGGTTTTGGTGTGGCGTGTACGTCTAAATGTGTAGCCACAAAAGAGAACCCACAGGAGAATTTTCTTTCGTCAAAATTTTTCAGAAAACCACGTTTTAAGGAAATCCCGCGTCCTGTGAAATCATCTTCTTTTTCCTAAACTACATGTTGTAACTTGAATAGCTTTGGTGTTGCCTGTATGTCTAAGTGTGTAGCCACAAAAGGGAACGCACAGGACAGTTTTCTATCGAAAGAATATGTAAGAATACCACGTTATAAGGAAATACAATGTTGCAGAGTAAAGACAAATACGCACGTATTGGAAACACTTTATGAGAAGAATTATCACATTGTAAAATATTAGCTTGTATCTCCTAAACAACCCGTTGTAACTCGAACCGATTTGGTGTGGCGTGTACGTCTAAATATGTAGCCTCAAAAGAGAACCCACAGGAGAACTTTCTATTGTCAAATTTTTCAGAAAACCACGTTTATGGAAATCTCGCATCGTGCGAAATTTTCTAGTTTTTCCTAAACAACACGTTGTAACTCGAAAAGCTTTGGTGTTGCTTGTATGTCTAAACATGTAGCCTCAAAAGAGAACGCTCAGGAGAGTTTACCCTCAAAAGAATATGTAAGAATACCACGTTATAAGGAAATACAGTGTTGCAGAGAAAGATAAATACGTACGTATTGGAAACAATTTACGAGAAGAAATACCACATCGTACAAAATTAGCCTGTATCTCCTAAACAACACGTGGTAACTCGAAAGGATTTTGGTGTGGCGTGCATGTCTAAACGTATAGCATCATAAGAGAACCCACAGGAGAATTTTCTTTCTTCAAAATTTGTCAGAACACAACGGTTTAAGGAAATCCGAGAACGCACAGGAGAGTTTTTCTCTCGAAATAATATGTAAGAATACCACGTTATAAGGAAATACAGTGTTGCAGAGTAGAGGCAAATACATACTTATTGGTAAAACTTAAACTTTACGAGAAGAAATAATGCATCGTAAAAAAATTAGCTTGTATCTCCTAAACAACATGTTGTAACTTAAAAAGATTTGGTGTGGCCTGTACGTCTAAACGTGTAGTCTCAAATGAGAACCGATAGGAGAATTTTCTTTGGTCAAAATTTGTCAGAAAATCACGTATTAAGGAAATCCCTCTTCGTGCGAAATTATCTTGTTTTTCCTAAACAACACGTGTTGTAACGCGAAAATCTTTGGTATTGCGTGTATGTCTAAGAGTGTAGCCTCAAAAGAGGACGCACAGGAAAGTTTTCTCTCGAAAGAATATGTAAGAATACCACGTTATAAGGAAATACAGTGTTGCAGACTAAAGGCAAATACGTAACTATTGGAAACACCTTACAAGAAGAAATAAAGCATCGTAAAAAAATTAGCTTGTATCTCCTAAACAACAGTTTGTAACTCGAAAAGATTTGGTGTGGCGTGCACGTCTAAACGTGTAGCCTCAAAAGATAACCCACAGGAAATTTTTTTTTCGTTAATATTTCTCAGAAAACCATGTTTTAAGGAAATCACTCATCGTGCGAAATTATCTTGCTTTTCCTAAACAACACGTTGTAACTCGAAAAGCTTTGATGTTGCGTTTCCAATACATATGTATTTTCCTTTACTCTGCAACACTGTATTTCCTTACAACGTGGTATTCTTACATATTCTTTCGAGAGAAAACTCTCCTGTGCGTTCTCTTTTGGGGCTACACGCTTAGACATACACGCAACACCAAAGCTTTTCGAGTTAAAACGTTTTGTTTAGGAAAAACAAGATAATTTCGCATGATGCGGTATTTCCTTCATACGTGGTTTTCTGACAAATTTTGACCAAAGAAAATTCTCCTTTGAGGCTACACGATTAGACGTACACGCCACACCAAATCTTTTTAAGTTACAACGTGTTGTTTAGGAGATACAAGCTAATATTGTAAGATGCGTTATTACTTCTCGTAAAGTTTTTCCAATACGTAAATATTTGTCTTTACTCTGCAACACTGTATTTCCTAATAACGTGGTATTCTTATATATTCTTTCGAGAAAAAAACTCTCCTTTGCATTCTCTTTTGAGGCTACACGCTTAGACATACACGCAACACCAAAGGTTTTCGCGTTACAACGTGTTGCTTAGGAAAAACAAGATAATTTCGCACGATGCAGGATTTCCTTAAAACGTGGTTTTCTGACAAATTTTGATGAACGAAAATTCTCCAGTGGGTTCTCGTTTGAGGCTACACGTTTAGACGTACACCCCACACCAAATCTTTTCGAGTTATAACGTGATGTTTAGGAGATACATACTAATTTTTTTCGATGCCTTATTTCTTCTCGTAAAGTTTAAGTGTTTCCAATAAGTACGTATTTGTCTTTACTCTGCAACACTGTATTTCCTTATAACGTGGTATTCTTACATATTCTTTCGAGAGAAAACTCTCCTGTGCATTCTCTTTTGAGGCTACATGCTTTGACATACACGCAACACCAAAGCTTTTCGAGTTACAATGTGTTGTTTAGGAAAAACAAGATAATTTAGCACGATGCGGGATTTCCTTAAAACGTGGTTTTCTGACAAATTTTGACGAAAGAAAATACTCCTGTGGGTTCTCTTTTGAGGCTACACATTTAGACGTACACACCACATCAAATCTTTTCGAGTTACATCGTGTTGTTTAGGAGATACAAGCTAATTTTTTTACGAAGCGTTATTTCTTCTCATAAAGTTTAAGTGTTTCCATTACGTAAATATTTGCCTTTACTCTGCAACACTGTATTTCCTTATAACGTGGTATCTTGCATATTCTTTCGAGAGAAAACTCTCCTGTGCATTCTCCTTTGAGGCTACGTGCTTAGATATACACACAACACCAAAGCTTTTCGAGTTACAACGTGTTATTTAGGAAAAACAACATAATTTCGCACGATGCGGGATTTCCTTAAAACGTGGTTTTCTGACAAATTTTGAAGAAATAAAACTCTCCTGTGGGTACTCTTTTGAGGCTACACGTTTAGACGTACATGCCACACCAAATCTTTTCGAGTTCCAACGTGTTGTTTAGGACATACAAGCTAATTTTGCAAGATGCGTTATTTCTCTCATAAAGTGTTTCCAATACATATGTATTAGTCTTTACTCTGCAACACTGTATTTCCTTGTAATGTGGTATCCTTACATATTCTTTCGAGAGAAAACTCTACTGTGCGTTCTCTTTTGAGGCTACACGCAGGGAAAACTCTCCTGTGCCTTCTCTTTTGAGGCTCCATCCTTACACATACACGCAACACCAAAGCTTTTCGAGTTACAACATGTTGTTTAGGAAAAAGGAGATGATTTTGCACGATGCGGGATTAGCTTAAAATGTGGTTTTCTGAAAAATTTTGACGAAAGAAAATTCTCCTGTGTGTTCTCTTTTGAGGCTACATATTTAGACGTACATGCCACACCAAATCTTTTCGAATTACAACGTGTTGTTTAGGAGATACAAGCTAATTTTGTACAATGTGTTAATTCTTCTTGTAAAGTGTTTCTGATATGTACGTATTTGTCTTTACTCTGCAACACTGTTTTTCCTTAAAACGTGGTTTTCTTACATATTCTTTCGAGAGAAAACTATCCTGTGCGTTCCCTTTTGAGGCTACACACTTAGACATACAGGTAACACCAAAGCTTTTCGAGTTACAATGTGTTGTTTATGAAAAACAAGATAATTTCGCACGATGCGGGATTTCCTTAAAACGTGGTTTTCTGACAAATTTTGACGAAAGAAAATTCTCCTGTGGGTTCTCTTTTGAGGCTTCACGTTTAGACGTGCACACCACACCAAATCCTTTCGAGTTACCACGTATTGTTTAGGAGATACAAGCTAATTTTATACGATGCGTTATTTCTTCTCATAAAGTGTTTCCAATACGTACATATTTGTCTTTACTCTGCAACACTGTATTTCCTTATAACGTGGTATTCTTACATATTCTGTCGCGAGAAAACTATCCTGTGCGTTCCCTTTTGAGGCTACACACTTAGACATACAGGCAACACCAAAACTTTTCGAGTTACAACGTGTTGTTTATGAAAAACAAGATAATTTCGCACGATGCGGGATTTCCGTAAAAAGTGGTGTTCTGACAAATTTTGACGAAAGAAAATTCTCCTGTTGGTTCTCTTTTGAGGCTACACGTTTAGACGTGCACGCCACACCAAATCTTTTCGAGTTACCACATGTTGTTTAGGAGATACAAGCTAATTTTTTACGAAGCGTTATTTCTTCTCGTAAAGTGTTTCCAAAAAGTATGTATTTGTCTTTACTCTGCAACACTGTATTTCCTTATAACGTTGTATTCTTACATGTTCTTTCGAGAGAAAAATCTCCTGTGCCTTCTCTTAAGTGGCTACACGCATAGACATACATGCAGCACCAAAGCTTTTCGAGTTACAACGTGTTGTTTAGGAAAAACAAGATAATTTTGCACGATGCGGGATTTCCTTAAAACGTGGTTTTCTGACAAATTTTGACGAAAGAAAGTTCTCCTGTGGGTTCTCTTTTGAGGCTACACGTTTAGACGTATGAGCCACACCAAATCTTTTCGAGTTACAACGTGTTGTTTACGAGATACAAGCAAATTTTTTACAATGCGTTATTTCTTCTCCTAAAGTGTTTCCAATATGTACTTATTTGTCTTTACTCTGCAACACTGTATTTCCTTATAACGTGGTATTCTTACATATTCTTTCGAGAGAAAACTCTCCTGTGCGTTCTCTTTTGAGGCTACACGCTTAGACAAACACTCAACACCAAAGCTTTTCGAGTTACACCGTGTTGTTTAGGAAAAACAAGATAATTTTGCACGATGCGAGATTTCCTTAAAACGTGTTTTCTGACAAATTTTGATGAAAGAAAATTCTCCTGTGAGTTCTCTTTTGAGGGTACATGTTTAGACGTATATGTCACACCAAATCTTTTCGAGTTACAACGTGTTGTTTAGGAGATACAAGCTAATTTTTTACGATGCGTTATTTCTTCTCATAAATTGTGTCCAATACTTACTTATTTGTCTTTACTCTGCAACACTGTATTTCCTTATAACGCGGTATTCTTACATATTCTTTCGAGAGAAAACTCTCCTGTGCGTTCTCTTTTGAGGCTACACGCTTAGACATACACGCAGCACCAAAGCTTTTAGAGTTATAACGTGTTGTTTAGGAAAAACAAGATAATTTCCACGATGCGGGATTTCCATAAAACGTGGTTTTCTGACAAATTTTGACGAAAGAAAATACTCCTGTAAGTTCACTTTTGAGGCTACACGTTTAGACGTACACACCACACCAAATCTTTTCGAGTTACATCGTGTTGTTTAGGAGATACAAGCTAATTCTGTAGGATGCGTTATTTCTTCTCGTAAAGTGTTTCCAATACATACGTATTTGTCTTTACTCTGCAACACTGTATTTCCTTATAACGTGGTATTCTTATATATTCTTTCGAGAGAAAACTCTCCTGTGCATTATCTTTTGAGGCCACACGTGTAGACATACATGCAACACCAAAGCTTTCGATTTACAATGTGTTGTTTAGGAAAAACAAGATAATTTCGCACAATGCGGGATTTCCTTAAAACGTGGTTTTCTGACAAATTTTGACGAAAGAAAATTCTCCTGTGGGTTCTCTTTTGAGGCTACACGTTTCAACTTACACGTCACACCAAATCCTTCAAGTTACAACGTGTTGTTTAGGAAATACAAGCTAATTCTGTACGATGTATTATTCCTTCTTGTAAAGTGTTTCCAATAAGTAAGTATCTGTCTTTACTCTGCAACACTGTATTTCCTTATAACGTGGTATTCTTACATATTCTTTCAAGAGAATACTCTACTGTGCTTTCTCTTTTGAGGCTACATGCTTAGACATACACGCAACGCCAAAGCTTTTCGAGTTACAACGTGTTGTTTAGGAAAAACAAGATAATTTCGCATGATGCAGGACTTCCTTAAAACGTGGTTTTCTGAAAAAATTTTGACCAAAGAAAATTCTCCTGTGGCTTCTCTTTTGAGGCTACGCATTTAGATGTAAACACAACACCAAATATTTTCGAGTTACAACGTGTTGTTTACACCAAAGCTTTTCGAGTTACAACGTGTTGTTTAGGAAAAACAAGATAATTTCGCACGATGCGGGATTTCCTTAAAACGTGGTTTTCCGACATATTTTGACGAAAGAAAATTCTCCTGTGGGTTCTCTTTTGAGGCTACACGTTTCAACGTACACGCCACAAAAAATCTTTTCGCGTTTCACCGTGTTGTTTAGGAAATACAAGCTAATTTTGTATGATGTATTATTCCTTCTCTTAAAGTGTTTCCAATATGTATGCATCTGTCTTTACTGTGCAACACTGTATGTCCTTATAAGGTGGTATTCTTACATATTCTTTCAAGAGAATACTCTCCTGTGCGTTCTCTTTTGAGGCTACACGCTTAGACATACATGCAAAACCAAAGCTTTTCGAGTTACAACGTGTTGTTTAGGAAAAACAAGATAATTTCGCACGATGCGGGATTTCCAGAAAACGTGGTTTTCTGAAAAAATTTTGACCAACGAAAATTCTCCTGTGGGTTCTCTTTTGAGGCTACACCTTTAGATAAACACCACACCAAATCCTTTTGAGTTACAACGTGTTGTTTAGGAGATACAAGCTAATTTTTCACCATGTGTTATTTCTTCTCGTAAAGTGTTTCCAATACGTACATATTTGTCTTTACTCTGCAACACTGTTTTTCCATATAACGTGGAATAACAAATAGTAAAAAAAATAGCTTGTATCTCCTAAACAACACGTTATAACTCGAAAGGATTTGGTGTGGCTTGTACGTCTAAACGTGTACCCTCAAAAGAGAACCCACGTTTTAAGGAAATCCCGCATCGTGCGCAATTATCTTCTTTTTCCTAAACAACACGTTTTAACTCGAAAAGCATTGGTGTTGCGTGTATGTCTAAGCGTGTAGCCTCAAAAGAGAACGCACAGGAGAGTTTTCTCTCGAAAGAGTATGTAAGAATACCACTTTATAAGGAAATACAGTGTCGCAGAGTAAAGGCAAATACATACGTATTGGAAACACTTTACGAGAAAAAATAACGCAACGTACAAAATTAGCTTGTATCTCCTAAACAACACGTTGTAACTCGAAAAGATTTGGTGTGGCCTGTACATCTAAACGTGTAGCCTCAAAAGAGAACCCACAGGAGAATTTTCTTTCGTCAAAATTTTTCAGAAAACCACGTTTTAAGGAAATCCCGCTTTAAGGAAATCCTAAACAACACGTTGTAACTCGAAAAGCTTTGGTGTTGCTTGTATGTTTAAGCGTGTAGCCTCAAAAGAGAATGCACAGGAGAGTTTTTCTCGATAGAATTTGTAAGGATACCACGTTATAAGGAAATACAGTGTTGCAGAATAAAGACAAATACGTATGTATTGGAAACCCATAAATCCCGCATCATGCGAAATTAACTTGTTCTTCCTAAACAACACGTTGTAACTCGAAAAGCGTTGGTGTTGCGTATATGTCTAAGCGTGTAGCCTCAAATGAGAACGCACAGGAGAGTTTTCTCTTGAAAGAATATGTAAGAATACCACGTTGTAGAATAAAGACATATACTTACTTATTGGAAAAAACTTTAGGAGAAGAAATAACGCATCGTACAAAATTAGCTTGTATCTCCTAAACAACACGTTGTAACTTAAAAAGATTTGGTGTGGCCTGTACGTCTAAACGTGTAGCCTCAAAAGAGAACCCATAGAGGAATTTTCCTTGGTCAAAATTTGTCAGAAAACCACTTATTAAGGAAATCCCGCATCGTGCATAATTATCTTGTTTTTCCTAAACAACACGTTGTAACTCGAAAAGCTTTGGTGTTGCGTGTATGTCTAAGTGCGTAGCCTCAAAGGGGAATGCCCAGGAGAGTTTTCTCTCGAAAGAATATGTAAGAATACCACGTTATAAGGAAATACAGTGTTGCAGAGTATAGACAAATACATACTTATTGGAAACACTTTACGAGAAGAAATAAAGCATCATGCAATATTAGCTTGTATCTCCTAAACAACATGTTGTAACTGGAAAAGATTTGGTGTGGTGTGTACGTCTAAACGTGTAGCCTCAAAAGAGAATCCACAGGAGAGTTTTCTTTGGTCAAAATTTGTCAAAAACCACGTTTTACGGAAATCCCGCATCGTGCGAAAATATCTTGTTTTTCCTAAACAACACATTGTAACTCGAAAAGCTTTGGTGTTGCGTGTATTTCTAAGCGTGTAGCCTCAAAAGAGAACGCACAGGAGAGTTTTCTCCCGAAAGAATATGTAAGAATACCACGTTATAAGGAAATATAGTGTTGCAGAGTAAAGACAAATACATACTTATTGGAAACACTTAAACTTTACGAGAAGAAATAACACATAGTAAAAAATTAATTTTTATCTCCTAAACAACACGTTATAACTCGAAAGGATTTGGTGTGGCGTGTATGTCTAAACGTGTACCCTCAAAAGAGAACCCACAGGAGAATTTTCTTTCTTCAAAATTTGTCAGAAAACCACGTTTTAAGGAAATTCCGCATCATGCGAAATTATCTTGTTTTTCCTAAACAACACGTTGTAACTCGAAAAGCTTTGGTGTTGCGTGTATGTCTAGGCGTGTATGTCTAGGCGTGTAGCCTCCAAAGAGAACGCACAGGAGAGTTTACTGTCGAAAGAATATGTAAGAATACCACGTAATAAGGAAATACAGTGTTGCAGAGTAAAGGCAAATACATACGTATTGGAAACACTTAAACTTTACGAGAAGAAATAAGGCATCATAAAAAAAATTAGCTTGTATCTCCTAAACAACACGTTGTAACTCAAAAAGATTTGGTGTGGTGTGTACGTCTAAACGTGTAGCCTTAATAGAGAACCCACAGGAGAATTTTCTTTCATCAAAATTTGTCAGAAAACCACGTTTTAAGGAAATCCCGCATCGTGGGAAATTTTCTTGTTCTTCCTAAACAACACATTGTAACTCGAAAAGCTTTGGTGTTGCGTGTATGTCTAAGCGTGTAGCCTCAAATGAGAACGCACAGGAGAGTTTTCTCTCGAAAGAATATGTAAGAATACCACGTTATAAGGAAATACAGTGTTGCAGAGTAAAGACATATTTTTACTTATTAGAAAAACTTTCCGAGAAGAAATAACCTATCGTACAAAATTAGCTTGTATCTCCTAAACAACACGTTGTACCTTAAAAAGATTAGGTGTGGACTGTACGTCTAAACGTGTAGCCTCAAAAGAGAACCCATAGGAGAATTTTCCTTGGTCAAAATTTGTCAGAAAACCACTTATTAAGGAAATCCCGCATCGCGCGAAATTATATTGTTTTTCCTAATCAACACGTTGTAACGCGAAAAGCTTTGGTGTTGCCTGTATGTCTAAGCGTGTAGCCTCAAAGGGGAACACACAGGAGAGTTTTCTCTCGAAAGAATATGTAAGAATACCACGTTATAAGGAAATACAGTGTTGCAGACTAAAGGCAAATATGTACGTATTGGAAACACGTTACGAGAAGAAATAACGCATCGTAGAAAATTAGCTTGTATCTCCTAAACAACACGTTGTAACTCGAAAGGATTTGGTGTGGCGTGTACGTCTAAACGTGTAGCCTCAAAAGAGAACACACAGGACAATTTTCTTTCGTCAGAAATTTTCAGAAATCCACGTTTTAAGGAAATCCCGCATCGTGCGAAATTATGTTGTTTTTCCTAAACAACACATTGTAACTCGAAAAGCTTTGGTGTTGCGTGTATGTCTAAGCGTGTAGCCTCAAAAGAGTACACACAGGAGAGTTTTCTCTCAAAAGAATATGTAAGAATACCACGTTATAAGGGAATACAGTGTTGCAGAGTAAAGACAAATACGTATGTATTGGAAACCCATAAACTTTACGAGATGAAATAAAGCATCGTAAAAAATTAGCTTGTATCTCCTAAACAACACGTTGTAACTCGAAAAGATTTGGTGTGGTGTGTACGTCTAATCGTGTAGCCTCAAAAGAGAACACATAGGACAATTTTCTTTCATCAAATTTTGTCAGAAAACCACGTTTTAAGGAAATCACGCATCGTGAGAAATTATCTAGATCTTCCTAAACAACACGTTTTAACTCGAAAAGCTTTGGTGTTGGGTGTATGTCTAAGCATGTAGCCCCAAAAGAGAAGGCAGAGGAGAGTTTTTTCTCGAAAGAATATGTAAGAATGACACGTTATAAGGAAATACAGTGTTGCAGAGTAAAGACAAATACTTATTTATTGGAAAAACTTTACAAGAAGAAATAACGCATCGTACAAAATTAGCTTGTATAGCCTAAACAACACGTTGTAACTTAAAAAAGATTTGGACTGGCCTGTACGTCTAAACGTGTAGTCTCAAAAGAGAACCCATAGGAGAATTTTCTTTGGTCAAAATATGTCAGAAAACCACGTATTAAGGAAATCCCTCATTGTGCGAAATTATCTGGTTTTTCCTAAACAACACGTTGTAACGCGAAAAGCTTTGGTGTTGCGTGTATGTCTAAGCGTGTAGCCTCAAAAAAGGATGCACAGGAGAGTTTTTTCTCGAAAGAATATTTAAGAATACCACGTTATAAGGAAATACAGTGTTGCAGACTAAAGCCAAATACGTACGTATTGGAAACACTTTACTAGAAGAAATAACGCATCGTACAAAATTAGCTTGTATCTCCTAAACAACACGTTGTAACTCGAAAAGATTTGGTGTGGCGTGTACGTCTAAACGTGTAGCCTCAAAAGAGAACCCACAGGAGAATTTTCTTTCGTCAAAATTTTTCAGAAACCACGTTTTAAGTAAATCCCGCATCGTGCGAAATTATCTTGTTTTTCCTAAACAACACATTGTAACTCGAAAGCTTTGGTGTTGCGTGTATGTCTAAGCGTGTAGCCTCAAAAGAGAATGCACAGGAGAGTTTTTTCTCGATAGAATTTGTAAGGATACCACGTTATAAGGAAATACAGTGTTGCAGAATAAAGACAAATACGTATGTATTGGAAACCCATAAACTTTACGAGATGAAATAAATCATCGTACAAAATGAGCTTGTATCTCCTACACAACACGTTGTAACTCGAAAAGATTTGTTGTGGCGTGTACGTCTAAACATGTAGCCTCAAAAGATAACCCACAGGAGAATTTTCTTTCATCAAAATTTGTCAGAAATCCACGTTTTAAGGAAATCCCGCATTGTGTGCAATTATCTTGTTTTTCATAAACAAAACATTGTAACTCTAAAAGCTTTGGTGTTGGGTGTATGTGCAAGCGTGTGGCCTCAAAAGAGAATGCACAGGAGAGTTTTCTCTCGAAAGAATATGTAAGAATACCACGTTATAAGGAAATACATTGCTGCAGAGTAGAGGCAAATACATACGTATTGGAAACATATTATGAGAAGAAATAATGCATGGTACAAAATTAGCTTGTATCTCCTAAACAACACGTGGTAACTCAAAAAGATTTGGTGTGGCGTGTACGTCTAAATGTGTAGCCTCAAAAGAGAACCCACAGGAGAATTTTCTTACGTCAAAATTTGTCAGAAAACCACATTTTAAGGAAATCCCGCATCGTGCGAAATTATCTTGTTTTTCCTAATCAACACGTTGTAACTCGAAAAGCTTTGGTGTTGTGTGTATGTCTAAGCGTGTAGCCTCCAAAGAGAACGCACAGGATAGTTTTCTCTCGAAAGAATATGTAAGATACCATGTTATAAGGAAATACAGTTTTGCAGAGTAAAGACAAATACTTATTTATTGGAAAAACTTTACGAGAAGAAATAACGCATCATAAAAAATTAGCTTGTATCTCCTAAACAACACGTTGTAACTCAAAAAGATTTGGTTTGGCATGTACGTCTAAACGTGTAGCCTCAAAAGAGAACCCACAGGAGAATTTTCTTTCGCCAAATTTGTCAGAAAACCATGTTTTATGGAAATCCCGCATCATGTTAAATTATCTTGTTTTTCCTAAACAACACGTTGTACCTCGAAAAGCTTTGGTGTTGTGTGAATGTCTAAGCGTGTAGCCTCAAAAGAGAATGCACAGAAGAGTTTTCTCTCGAAAGAACATGTAAGAATACCACATTATAAGGAAATACAGTTTTGCAGAGTAAAGACAAATACGTATGTATTTGAAACACTTTATGAGAAGAAATAACGCATCATAAAAAATTAGTTTGTATCTCCTAAACAACACGTTGTAACTTGAAAAGATTGGGTGTGGCATGTACGTCTAAATGTGTAGCCTCAAAAGAGAACCCACAGGAGAATTTTCTTTCGTCAAAATTTGTCAGAAAACCACTTATTAAGGAAATCCCGCATCGTGTGAAACTATCTTGTTTTTCCTAAACAACACATTGTAACTCGAAAATCTTTGGTGTTGCGTGTATGTCTAAGCATGTAGCCTCAAAAGAGAAAGCACCGGAGAGCTTTCTCTCGAACGAGTATGTAAGAATACCACGTTATAAGGAAATACATTGTGACAAATTAAAAATAAATTAGTTCCTTTTGGAAACACTTAAACTTTACAAGAAGATATAAAGCATCGTAAAAAATTAGCTTGTATCTCCTAAACAACACGTTGTAACTCGAAAACATTTGGTGGGCGTGTACGTCTAAAGGTTTAGCCTCAAATGAAAACCCACAGGAGAATTTTCTTTCCTCAAAATTTGTCAGAAAACCACGTTTTAAGGAATTCCCGCATTGTGTGAAATTATCTTGTTTCTCCTAAACAACACGTTCTAACTCGAAATGCTTTGGTGTTGCGTGTATGTCTAAGCGTGTAGCCTCAAAAGAGAATGCACAGGAGAGTTTTCTCTCGAAAGAATATGTACGAATACCATGTTATAAGGAAATACAGTGTTGTAGAGTAAAGACAAATATGTAAGTATTGGAAACACTTTAGGAGAAGAAATAATGCATCGTACAAAATTAGCTTGTATCTCCTAAACAACACGTTGTAACTCGAAAAGATTTGGTGTGGCGTGTACGTCTAAACATGTAGCCTCAAAAGAGAACCCACAGGAGAATTTTCTTTCGTCAAAATTTGTCAGAAAACCACGTTTTAAGGAAATCCCGCATTGTGCGCAATTATCTTGTTTTTCATAAACAAAACATTGTAACTCGAAAAGCTTTGGTGTTGGGTGTATGTGTAAGCGTGTAGCCTCAAAAGAGAATGCACAGGAGAGCTTTCTTTCGAAAGAATATGTAAGAATACCACGTTATAAGGTAATATATTGCTGCAGAGTAAAGACAAATACATACGTATTGGAAACATACTATGAGAAAAAATAACGCATGGTACAAAATTAGCTTGTATCTCCTAAACAACACGTGGTAACTCAAAAAGATTTGGTGTGGCGTGTATGTCCAAATGTGTAGCCTCAAATGAGAACCCACAGGGGAATTTTCTTACGTCAAAATTTGTCAGAAAACCACATTTTAAGGAAATCCCGCATCGTGAGAAATTATCCTGTTTTTCCTAATCAACACGTTGTAACTCGAAAAGCTTTGTTGTTGCATGTATGTCTAAGCGTGTAGCCTCCAAAGAGAACGCACAGGGTAGTTTTCTCTCGAAAGAATATGTAGGAATACCACGATATAAGGAAATACAGTGTTGCAGAGTATAGACAAATATGTACTTATTGGAAACACTTTACGAGAAGAAATTACGCATCATGCAAAATTAGATTGTATCTCCTAAACAACACGTTGTATCTCGAAAAGATTTGGTGTGGCATGTACGTCTAAACGTGTCGCCTCAAAAGAGAACCCACAGGAGAATTTTCTTTCGTCAAAATTTGTCAGAAAACCACATTTAAAGAAATCCCGCATCGTGAGAAATTATCTTGTTCTTCCTAAACAACACGTTGTAACTCGAAAAGCTTTGCTGTTGCGTGTATGTCTAAGCGTGTAGCCTCAAATGAGAATGCACAGGAGAGTTTTCTCTCAAAAATATGTAAGAATACTACGTTATAAGGAAATACAGTTTTGCAGAGTAAAGACAAATACTTATTTATTGGAAAAATTTTACGAGAAGAAATAACGCATCGTACAAAATTAGCTTGTATTTCCTAAACAACACGTTGTAACTTAAAAAGATTTGGTGTGGCCTGTACATCTAAACGTGTAGTCTCAAAAGAGAACCCATAGGAGAATTTTCTTTGGTCAAAATTTGTCAGAAAACCACGTATTAAGGAAATCCTTCATCGTGCGAAATTATCTTGTTTTTTCCTAAACAACATGTTGTAACGCGAAAAGCTTTGGTGTTGCGTGTATATCTAAGCGTGTAGCCTCAAAAAAGAACGCACAGGAGAGTTTTCTCTTGAAAGGATATGTAAGAATACCACGTTATAAGGAAATACAGTGTTGCAGAGTAAAGACAAATATGTATGTATTGGAAACCCATAAACTTTAAGAGATGAAAAAAAGCATCGTAAAAAATTAGCTTGTATCTCCTAAACAACACGTTGTAACTCGAAATGATTTGGTGTGGCCTGTACGTCTAAACGTGTAGCCTCAAAAGAGAACCCACAGGAGAATTTTCTTTCGTCAAAATTTTTCAGAAAACCACATTTTAAGGAAATCCCGCTTCGTGAGAAATTATCTAGTTGTTCCTAAACAACACGTTTTAACTTGAAAAGCTTTGGTGTTGGGTGTATCTGTAAGCATGTAGCCCCAAAAGAGAACGCACAGGAGAGTTTTCTCTCGAAAGAATATGTAAGAATACCACGTTATAAGGAAATACAGTGTGGCAGAGTAAAGACAAATACATATGTAATGGAAGCACTTTATGAGAGAAATAACGCATCTTGCAAAATTAGCTTGTATGTCCTAAACAACACGTTGTAACTCGAAAAGATTTGGTGTGGCGTGTACGTCTAAAAGTGTAGCCTCAAAAGAGAACCCACAGGAGAGTTTTCGTTCCTCAAAATTTGTCAGAAAACCACGTTTTAAGGAAATCCCGCATCATGCGAAATTATCTTGTTGTTCCTAAACAACACGTTGAAACTAGAAAATCTTTGGTGTTGCTTGTATGCCTAAGCGTGTAGCCTCAAAAGAGAATGCACAGGAGAGTTTTCTCTTGAAAGAATATGTAAGAATACCACGTTATAAGGAAATATATTGCTGCAGAGTAAAGACAAATACGTATGTATTGGAAACACATTATGAGAAGAAATAACGCATGGTACAAAATTAGCTTGTATCTCCGAAACAACACGTGTAAACTCAAAAAGATTTGGTGTGGCGTGTACATCTAAACGTTTAGCCTCAAAAGAGAACCCACAGGAGAATTTTCTTACATCAAAATTTGTCAGAAAACCACGTTTTAAGGAAATCCCGCATCGTGCGAAATTATCTTGTTTTTCCTAATCAACACACATTGTAGCTCGAAAAGCTTTGGTGTTGCGTGAATGTCTAAGCGTGTAGCCTCCAAAGAGAACGCACAGGAGAGTTTTCTCTCGAAAGAATATGTAAGAATACCACGTTATAAGGAAATACAGTGTTGCAGAGTAGAGGCAAATATATACATATTGGAAACACTTAAACTTTATGAGAAGAAATAATTCATCGTTAAAAAATTAGCTCGTACCTTCTAAACAACAAGTTGTAACTCAAAAAGTTTTGGTGTGGCGTGTACGTCTAAACGTGTAGCCTCAAAAGAGAACGCACAGGAGAGTTTTCTCCCGAAAGAATATGTAGGAATACTACGTTATAAGAAAATACAGTATTGTAGAGTAAAGACAAATACATTCTTATTGGAAACACTTAAACTTTATGAGAAGAAATAACACATAGTACAAAATTAGCTTGTATATCCTAAACAACACGTTAGAACTCGAAAAGATTTGGTGTGGCGTGTACGTCTAAACGTGAAGCCTCAAAACAGAACCCACAGGAGAATTTTCTTTCGTCAAAATTTGTCAGAAAACCACGTTTTAAGGAAATCCCGCATCATGCGAAATTATCTTGTTTTCCTAAACAACACGTTGTAACTCGAAAAGCTTTCGTGTTGCGTGAATGTCTAAGTGTGTAGCCTCCAAAGAGAATGCACAGGAGAGTTTTCTCTCGAAAGAATATGTAAGAATACCACGTTATAAGGAAATACAGTCTTGAAGAGTAGAGGCAAATATATACGTATTGGAAACACTTAAACTTTACGAGAAGAAATAATTCATCGTTAAAAAATTAGCTTGTATCTCCTAAACAACAAGTTGTAACTCAAAAAGATTTGGTGTGGCGTGTACGTCTAAATGTTTAGCCTCAAAAGAGAACCCACAGGAGAATTTTCTTTCGTCAAAATTCGTCAGAAAACCACGTTTTAAGGAGATCCAGCATCGTGAGAAATTATCTTGTTCTTCCTAAACAACACGTTGTAACTCGAAAAGCTTTGGTGTTGCGTGTATGTCTCAGCGTGTAGCCTCAAATGAGAATGCACAGGAGAGTTTTCTCTCGAAAAAATATGTTAGAATACCACCTTATAAGGAAATACAGTGTTGCAGAGTAAAGACAAATACTTACTTATTGGAAAAACTTTATGAGAATAAATAACGCATCGTACCAAATTAGCCTGTATCACCTAAACAACACGTTGAAACTTAAAAAGATTTGGTGTGACCTGTACGTCTAAACGTGTAGTCTCAAAAGAGAACCAATAGGAGAAATTTCTTTTGTCAAAATTTGTCAGAAAACCACGTATTAAGGAAATCCCTCATCGTGCGAAATTATCTAGTTTTTCCTAAACAACACGTTGTAATGCGAAAAACTTTGGTGTTGCGTGTATGTCTAAGCGTGTAGCCTCAAAAGAGGACGCACAGGAGAGTTTTCTCTCGAAAGAATATGTAAGAATACCACGTTATAAGGAAATACAGTGTTGCAGACTAAAGGCAAATACGTACGTATTGGAAACACTTTACGAGAAGAAATAACGCATCGTACAAATTAGCTTGATCTCCTAAATAACACATTGTAACTCGAAAAGTTTTGGTGTGGCATGTACGTCTAAACGTGTAGCCTCAAAAGAGAACCCACAGGAGAATTTTTGTTTGTTAAAATTTGTCAGAAATCCATGTTTTAAGGAAATCACTCATCGTGCGAAATTATCTTGTTTTTCCTAAACAACACGTTGTAACTCGAAAAGCTTTGATGTTGCATGTATGTCTAAGCGTGTAGCCTCAAAAGAGAACGCACAGGAGAGTTTTCTCTCGAAAGAACATGTAAGAATACCACATTATAAGGAAATACAGTTTTGCAGAGTAAAGACAAATACATATGTATTTGAAACACTCTATGAGAAGAAATAATGCATCGTAAAAGATTAGTTTGTATCTCCTAAACAACACGTTGTAACTCGAAAAGATTTGGTGTGGCATGTACGTCTAAACGTGTAGCCTCAAAAGAGAACCCACAGGAGAATTTTCTTTCTTCAAAATTTGTCAGTAAACCACTTATTAAGGAAATCCCGCATCATGCGAAACTATCTTGTTTTTCCTAAACAACACATTGTAACTCGAAAATCTTTGGTGTTGCGTGTATGTCTAAGCATGTAGCCTCAAAAGAGAACGCACAGGAGAGATTTCTCTCGAACGAGTATGTAAGAATACCACGTTATAAGGAAATACATTGTGGCAAATTAAAGATAAATACGTTCCTTTTGGAAACACTTAAACTTTACAAGAAGATATAAAGCATCGTAAAAAATTAGCTTGTATCTCCTAAAGAACACGTTGTAACTCGAAAACATTTGGTGTGGCGTGTACGTCTAAACATTTAGCCTCAAATGAAAACCCACAGGAGAATTTTCTTTCCTCAAAATTTGTCAGAAAACCATGTTTTAAGGAATTCCCGCATCATGAGAAATTATCTTGTTTTTCCTAAACACCACGTTCTAACTCGAAATGCTTTGGTGTTGCGTGTATGTCTAAGCGTGTAGCCTCAAAAGAGAATGCACAGGAGAGTTTTCTCTCGAAAGAATATGTACGAATACCATGTTATAAGGAAATACAGTGTTGTAGAGTAAAGACAAATACGTACATATTGAGAACACTTTAGGAGAAGAAATAACGCATCGTACAAAATTAGCTTGTATCTCCTAAACAACACGTTGTAACTCGAAAAGATTTGGTGTGGCGTGTACATCTAAATATGTAGCCTCAAAAGAGAACCCACAGGAGAATTTTCTTTCGTCAAAATTTGTCAGAAAACCACGTTTTAAGGAAATCCCGCATTGTGCGCAATTATCTTGTTTTTCATAAACAAAACATTGTAACTCGAAAAGCTTTGGTGTTGGGTGTATGTGTAAGCGTGTAGCCTCAAAAGAGAATGCACAGGAGAGTTTTCTCTCGAAAGAATATGTAAGAATACCACGTTATAAGGAAATATATTGCTGCAGAGTAAAGACAAATACATACGTATTGGAAACATATTATGAGAAGAAATAATGCATGGTACAAAATTTGCTTGTATCTCCTAAACAACACGTGGTAACTCAAAAAGATTTGGTGTGGCGTGCACGTCTAAATGTGTAGCCTCAACAGAGAACCCACAGGAGAATTTTCTTACGTCAAAATTTGTCAGAAAAGCACTTTTTAAGGAAATCCCGCATCGTGCGAAATTATCTTGTTTTTCGTAATCAACACGTTGTAACTCGAAAAGCTTTGGTGGTGCGTGTATGTCTAAGCGTGTAGCCTCCAAAGAGAACGCACAGGATAGTTTTCTCTCGAAAGAATATGGAAGAATACCACGTTATAAGGAAATACAGTGTTGCAGAGTATAGACAAATATGTACTTATTGGAAACACTTTACGAAAAGAAATAACGCATCATGCAAACTTAGCTTGTATCTCCTAAACAACACGTTGTAACTCGAAAAGATTTGGTGTGGCGTGAACGACTAAACGTGTAGCCTCAAAGGAGAACCCACAGAAGAGCTTTCTTTCGTTAAAATTTGTCAGAAAACCACGTTTTAAAGAAATCCTGCATCCTGCGAAATCATCTTGTTTTTCCTAAACAACATGTTGTAACTCGAAAAGCTTTGGTGTTGGGTATATGTCTAAGCGTGTAGCCTCAAAAGAGAACGCACAGGAGAGTTTTCTCCCTAAAGAATATATAGGAATACCACGTTATAAGGAAATACAGTGTTGCAGAGTAAAGACAAATAAATACTTATTGGAAACACTTAAACTTTACGAGAAGAAATAAAACATAGTACAAAATTAGCTTGTATATCCTAAACAACACGTTATAACTCGAAAGGATTTGGTGTTGCGTGTATGTCTAAGCATGTAGCCTCAAAAGAGAATGCACAGGAGAGTTTTCTCTCGAAAGAATATGTAAGAATACCATGTTATAAGGAAACATATTGCTGCAGAGTAAAGACAAATACATACGTTTTGGAAACACATTAAGAGAAGAAATAACGCATGGTACAAAATTAGCTTGTATCTCCGAAACAACACGTGGTAACTCAAAAATATTTGGTGTGGCGTGTACATCTAAACGTGTAGCCTCAAAAGAGAACCCACAGGAGAATATTCTTACGTCAAAATTTGTCAGATAACCACGTTTTAAGGAAATCCCGCATCGTGCGAAATTATCTTGTTTTTCCTAATCAACACGTTGTAACTCGAAAAGCTTTGGTGGTGCGTGTATGTCTAAGCGTGTAGCCTCCAAAGAGAACGCACAGGATAGTTTTCTCTCGAAAGAATATGTAAGAATACCACGTTATAAGGAAATACAGTGTTGCAGAGTATAGACAAATATGTACTTATTGGAAACACTTTAGGAGAAGAAATAACGCATCATGTAAAATTAGCTTGTATCTCCTAAACAACACGTTGTAACTCGACAAGATTTGGTGTGGCGTGTATGTCTAAACGTGTAGCCTCAATAGAGAACCCACAGGAGAGTTTTCTTTCGTCAAAATTTGTCAGAAAACCACGTTTTAAGGAAATACCACATCGTGCGAAATTATCTTGTTTATCCTAAACAACATGTTGTAACTCGAAAAGCTTTGGTGGTGCGTGTATGTCTAAGCGTGTAGCCTCAAAAGAGAACGCACAGGAGAGTTTTCTTCTGAAAGAATATGTAGGAATACCACGTTATAAGGAAATACAGTGTTGCAGAGTAAAGACAAATACATACTTATTGGAAACACTTAAGCTTTACGAGAAGAAATAACACATAGTACAAAATTAGCTTGTATATCCTAAACAACACGTTATAACTCGAAAGGATTTGGTGTGGCGTGTACGTCTAAACGTGTAGCCTCAAAAGAGAACCCACAGGAGAATTTTCTTTCGTCAAAATTTGTCAGAAAACCACGTTTTAAGGAAATCCCGCATCATGCGAAATTATCTTGTTTTTCCTAAACAACACGTTGTAACTCGAAAAGCTTTGGTGTTGGGTGAATGTCTAAGCGTGTAGCCTCCAAAGAGAACGCACAGGAGAGTTTTCTCTCTAAAGAATATGTAAGAATATCACGTTATAAGGAAATACAGTGTGGCAGAGTAGAGGCAAGTACATACGTATTGGAAACACTTAAACTTTACGAGAAGAAATAATTCATCGTAAAAAAATTAGCTTGTATCTCCTAAACAACAAGTTGTAACTCAAAAAGATTTGGTGTGGCGTGTACGTCTAAACGTGTAGCCTCAAAAGAGAACGCACAGGGGAGTTTTCTCCCGAAAGAATATGTAGGAATACCACGTTATAAGGAAATACAGTGTTGCAGAGTAAAGACAAATACATACTTATGGGAAACAGTTAAGCTTTACGAGAAGAAATAACACATAGTACAAAAGTAGCTTGTATATCCTAAACAACAGGTTATAACTCGATAGGATTTGGTGTGGCGTGTACATCTAAACGTGTAGCCTCAAAAGAGAACCCACAGGAGAATTTTCTTTCGTCAACACTTTTCAGAAAACCACGTTTTAAGGGAATCCCGCATCATGCGAAATTATCTTGTTTTTCCTAAACAACACGTTGTAACTCGAAAAGCTTTGGTGTTGCGTGAATGTCTAAGCCTGTAGCCTCCAAAGAGAACGCACAGGAGAGTTTTCTCTCGAAAGAATATGTAAGAATACCACGTTATAAGGAAATACAGTGTGGCAGAGTAAAGAAAATACGTATGTAATGGGAGCACTTTATGAGAGAAATAACGCATCTTGCAAAACTAGCTTGTATGTCCTAAACAACACGTTGTAACTCGAAAAGATTTGGTGTGGCGTGTACGTCTAAAAGTGTAGCCTCAAAAGAGAACCCACAGGAGAGTTTTCTTTCGTCAAAATTTGTTAGAAAACCATGTTTTAAGGAAATCCCGCATCGTGCAAAATTATATTGTTTTTCCTAATCAACACGTTGTAACTCGAAAAGCTTTGGTGGTGCGTGTATGTCTAAGCATGTAGCCTCCAAAGAGAATGGACAGGATAGTTTTCTCACCAAAGAACATGTAAGAATACCACGTTATAAGGAAATACAGTGTTGCAGAATTTAGACAAATATGTACTTATTGGAAACACTTTATGAGAAGAAATAACGCATCATGCAAAATTAGCTTGTATCTCCTAAACAACACGTTGCAACTCGACAAGATTTGGTGTGGCGTGTATGTCTAAAAGTGTAGCCTCAAAAGAGAACCCACAGGAGACTTTTCTTTCGTCTAAATTTGTCAGAAAACCACGTTTTAAGGAAATACCGCATCGTGCGAAATTATCTTGTTTTTCCTAAACAACATGTAACTCGAAAAGCTTTGGTGGTGCGTGTATGTCTAAGCGTGTAGCCTCAAAAGAGAACGCACAGGAGAGTTTTCTTCCGAAAGAATATGTAGGAATACCACGTTATAAGGAAATACAGTGTTGCAGAGTAAAGACAAATGCATACTTATTGGAAACACTTAAGCTTTACGAGAAGAAATAACACATAGTAAAAATTACTTTGTATACCCTAAACAACACGTTATAACTCGAAAGGATTTGGTGTGGCTTGTACATCTAAACGTGTAGCCTCAAAAGAGAACCCACAGGAGAATTTTCTTTCATCAATATTTGTCAGAAAACCACGTTTTTAGGAAATCCCACATCATGCGAAATTATCTTGTTTTTCCTAAAAAACACGTTGTAACTCGAAAAGCTTTGGTGTTGCGTATATGTCTAAGCGTGTAGCCTCCAAAGAGAACACACAGGAGAGTTTTCTCTCGAAAGAATATGTAAGAATACCACGTTATAAGGAAATACAGTGTTGCAGCGTAGAGGCAAATATATACATATTGGAAACACTTAAACTTTACGAGAAGAAATAATTCATTGTTAAAAAATTAGCTTGTATCTCCTAAACAACAAGTTGTAACTCAAAAAGATTTGATGTGGCGTGTATGTCTAAACGTGTAGCCTCAAAAGAAAACGCACGGGAGAGTTTTCTCCCGAAAGAAAAGTAGGAATACTACGTTATAAGGAAATACAGTGTTGCAGAGTAAAGACAAATACATACATATTGGAAACACTTAAGCTTTACGAGAAGAAATAACACATACTACAAAATTAGCTTGTATATCCTAAACAACAAGTTAGAACTCAAAAGGATTTGGTGTGGCGTGTACGTCTAAACGTGAATCCTCAAAAGAGAACCCACAGGAGAATTTTCTTTCGTCAAATTTGTCAGAAAACCACGTTTTAAGGAAATCCCGCATCATGCGAAATTATCTTGTTTTTCCTAAACAACACGTTGTACCTCGAAAATCTTTCGTGTTGCATGAATGTCTAAGTGTGTAGCCTCCAAAAAGAACGCACAGGAGAGTTTTCTCTCGAAAGAATATGTAAGAATACCACGTTATAAGGAAATACAGTGTTGCAGAGTAGAGGCAAATACATACGTATTGGAAACACTTAAACTTTACGAGAAGAAATAATTCATTGTAAAAAAATTAGCTTGTATCTCCTAAACAACAAGTTGCAACTCAAAAAGATTTGGTGTGGCGTGTACGTCTAAACGTTTAGCCTCAAAAGAGAACCCACAGGAGAATTTTCTTTCGTCAAAATTTGTCAGAAAACCACGTTTTAAGGAAATCCCGCATCGTGAGAAATTATCTTGTTCTTCCTAAACAACACGTTGTAACTCGAAAAGCTTTGCTGTTGCTTGTATGTCTCAGCGTGTAGCCTCAAATGAGAACGCACAGGAGAGTATTCTCTCAAAAAAATATGTAAGAATACCACGTTATAAGGAAATACAGTGTTGCAGAGTAAAGACAAATACTTATTGGAAAAACTTTATGAGAACAAATAACGCATCGTACAAAATTAGCTTGTATCTCCTAAACAACACATTGTAACTCGAAAAGATTTGGTGTGGCGTGTACGTCTAAACGTGAAGCCTCAAAAGAGAACCCACAGGAGAATTTTTGTTCGTAAAATTTGTCAGAAATCCATGTTTTAAGGAAATCACTCATCGTGCGAAATTATCTTGTTTTTCCTAAACAACACGTTGTAACTCGAAAAGCTTTGATGTTGCGTGTATGTCTAAGCGTGTAGCCTCAAAAGAGAACGCACAGGAGAGTTTTCTCTCGAAAGAACATGTAAGAATACCACATTATAAGGAAATACAGTTTTGCAGAGTAAAGACAAATACATATGTATTTGAAACACTCTATGAGAAGAAATAACGCATCATAAAAATTAGTTTGTATCTCCTAAACTACACGTTGTAACTCGAAAAGATTTGGTGTGGCATGTACGTCTAAACGTGTAGCCTCAAAAGAGAACCCACAGGAGAATTTTCTTTCGTCAAAATTTGTCAGAAAACCACTTATTAAGGAAATCCCGCATCATGCGAAACTACCTTGTTTTTCCTAAACAACACATTGTAACTCGAAAATCTTTGGTGTTGCGTGTATGTCTAAGCATGTAGCCTCAAAAGTGAACGCACAGGAGAGATTTCTCTCGAACGAGTATGTAAGAATACCACGTTATAAGGAAATACATTGTGGCAAATTAAAGATAAATACATTCCTTTTGGAAACACTTAAACTTTACAAGAAGATATAAAGCATCGTAAAAAATTAGCTTGTATCTCCTAAACAACACGTTGTAACTCGAAATCATTTGGTGTGGCGTGTAGGTCTAAACATTTAGCCTCAAATGAAAACCCACAGGAGAATTTTATTTCCTCAAAATTTGTCAGAAAACCACGTTTTAAGGAATTCCCACATCATGAGAAATTATCTTGTTTTTCCTAAACAACACGTTCTATCTCGAAATGCTTTGGTGTTGCGTGTATATCTAAGCGTGTAGCCTCAAAAGAGAATGCACAGGAGAGTTTTCTCTCGAAAGAATATGTACGAATACCATGTTATAAGGAAATACAGTGTTGTAGAGTAAAGACAAATACGTACATATTGGAAACACTTTAGGAGAAGAAATAACGCATTGTACAAAATTAGCTTGTATCTCCTAAACAACACGTTGTAACTCGAAAAGATTTGGTGTGGCGTATACGTCTAAACATGTAGCCTCAAAAGAGAACCCACAGGAGAATTTTCTTTCGTCAAAATATGTCAGAAAACCATGTTTTAAGGAAATCCCGCATTGTGCGCAATTATCTTGTTTTTCATAAACAAAACATTGTAACTCAAAAAGCTTTGGTGTTGGGTGTATATGTAAGCGTGTAGCCTCAAAAGAGAATGCACAGGAGAGTTTTCTCTCGAAAGAATATGTAAGAATACCACGTTAAAAGGAAATATATTGCTAAAGAGTAAAGACAAATACATACGTATTGGAAACATATTATGAGAAGAAATAATGCATGGTACAAAATTTGCTTGTATCTCCTAAACAACACGTGGTAACTCAAAAAGATTTGGTGTGGCGTGCACGTCTAAATGTGTAGCCTCAAAAGAGAACCCACAGGAGAATTTTCTTACGTCAAAATTTGTCAGAAAACCACTTTTTAAGGAAATGCCGCATTGTGGGAAATTATCTTGTTTTTCCTAATCAACACGTTGTAACTCGAAAAGCTTTGGTGGTGCGTGTATGTCTAAGCGTGTAGCCTCCAAAGAGAACGCAAGGGATAGTTTTCTCTCGAAAGAATATGTAAGAATACCACGTTATAAGGAAATACAGTGTTGCAGAGTGTAGACAAATATGTACTTATTGGAAACACTTTACGAAAAGAAATAACACATCATGCAAACTTAGCTTGTATCTCCTAAACAACACGTTGTAACTCGAAAAGATTTGGTGTGGCATGAACGACTAAACGTGTACCCTCAAAGGAGAACCCACAGGAGAGTTTTCTTTCATCAAAATTTGTCAGAAAACCACGTTTTAAGGAAATCCTGCATCCTGCGAAATTATCTTGTTTTTCCTAAACAACATGTTGTAACTCGAAAAGCTTTGGTGTTGCATATATGTCTAAGCGTGTAGCCTCAAAAGAGAACGCACAGGAGAGTTTTCTCCCGAAAGAATATGTAGGAATACCACGTTATAAGGAAATACAGTGTTGCAGAGTAAAGACAAATAAATACTTATTGGAAACACTTAAACTTTACGAGAAGAAATAAAACATAGTAAAAAATTAGCTTGTATATCCTAAACAACACGTTATAACTCGAAAGGATTTGGTGTTGCGTGTATGTCTAAGCATGTAGCCTCAAAAGAGAATGCACAGGAGAGTTTTCTCTCGAAAGAATATGTAAGAATACCACGTTATAAGGAAACATATGCTGCAGAGTAAAGACAAATACATACGTTTTGGAAACACATTATGAGAAGAAATAACGCATGGTACAAAATTAGCTTGTATCTCCCAAACATCACGTGGTTACTCAAAAAGATTTGGTGTGGCTTGTACATCTAAACGTGTAGCCTCAAAAGAGAACCCACAGGAGAATTTTCTTACGTCAAAATTTGTCAGAAAACCACGTTTTAAGGAAATCCCGCATCGTGCGAAATTATCTTGTTTTTCCTAATCAACACGTTGTAACTCGAAAAGCTTTGGAGGTGCGTGTATGTCTAAGTGTGTAGCCTCCAAAGAGAACGCACAGGATAATTTTCTCTCGAAAGAATATGTAAGAATACCACGTTATAAGGAAATACAGTGTTGCAGAGTATAGACAAATATGTACTTATTGGAAACACTTTAGGAGAAGAAATAATGCATCATGTAAAATTAGCTTGTATCTCCTAAACAACACGTTGTAACTCGACAAGATTTGGTGTGGCGTGTATGTCTAAACGTGTAGCCTCAAAAGAGATCCCACAGGAGAGTTTTCTTTCATCAAAATTTGTCAGAAAACCACGTTTTAAGGAAATACCGCATCGTGCGAAATTATCTTGTTTATCCTAAACAACATGTTGTAACTCGAAAAGCTTTGGTGGTGCGTGTATGTCTAAGCGTGTAGCCTCCAAAGAGAACGCACAGGAGAGTTTTCTCTCGAAAGAATATGTAAGAATACCACGTTATAAGGAAATACAGTGTTGCAGAGTAAAGACAAATACATACTTATTGGAAACACTTAAGCTTTACGAGAAGAAATAACACATAGTACAAAATTAGCTTGTATATCCTAAACAACACGTTATAACTCGAAAGGATTTGGTGTGGCGTGTACGTCTAAACGTGTAGCCTCAAAAGAGAACCCACAGGAGAATTTTCTTTCGTCAAAATTCGTCAGAAAACCACGTTTTAAGGAAATCCCGCATCATGCGAAATTATCTTGTTTTTCTTAAACAACACGTTGTAACTCGAAAAGCTTTGGTGTTGGGTGAATGTCTAAGCGTGTAGCCTCCAAAGAGAACGCACAGGAGAGTTTTCTCTCGAAAGAATATGTAAGAATATCACGTTATAAGGTAATACAGTGTGGCAGAGTAGAGGCAAGTACATATGTATTGGAAACACTTTAAATTATGAGAAGAAATAATTCATCGTTAAAAAATTAGCTTGTATCTCCTAAACAACAAGTTGTAACTCAAAAAGATTTGGTGTGGCGTGTACGTCTAAACGTGTAGCCTCAAAAGAGAATGCACAGGGGAGTTTTCTCCCGAAAGAATATGTAGGAATACCACGTTATAAGGAAATACAGTGTTGCAGAGTAAAGACAAATACATACTTATTGGAAACAGTTAAGCTTTACGAGAAGAAATAACACATAGTACAAAATTAGCTTGTATATCCTAAACAACAGGTTATAACTCGATAGTATTTGGTGTGGCGTGTACATCTAAACGTGTAGCCTCAAAAGATAACGCACAGGAGAATTTTCTTTCGTCAACACTTTTCAGAAAACCACGTTTTAAGGGAATCCCGCATCATGTGAAATTATCTTGTTTTTCCTAAACAACACGTTGTAACTCGAAAAGCTTTGGTGTTGCATGAATGTCTAAGCGTGTAGCCTCCAAAGAGAACGCACAGGAGAGTTTTCTCTCGAAAGAATATGTAAGAATACCACGTTATAAAGAAATACAGTGTGGCAGAGTAAAGAAAATACGTATGTAATGGGAGCACTTTATGAGAGAAATAACACATCATGCAAAACTAACTTGTATGTCCTAAACAACACGTTGTAACTCGAAAAGATTTGGTGTGGCGTGTACGTCTAAAAGTGTAGCCTCAAAAGAGAACCCACAGGAGAGTTTTCTTTCGTCAAAATTTGTTAGAAAACCACGTTTTAAGGAAATCCCTCATCCTGCGAAATTATCTTGTTTTTCCTAATCAACACGTTGTAACTCGAAAATCTTTGGTGGTGCATGTATGTCTAAGCGTGTAGCCTCCAAAGAGAATGCACAGGATGGTTTTCTCTCGAAAGAATATGTAAGAATACCACGTTATAAGGAAATACAGTGTTCCAGATTTTAGACAAATATGTACTTATTGGAAACACTTTAGGAGAAGAAATAACGCATCATGCAAAATTAGCTTGTATCTTCTAAACAACACGTTGTAACTCGACATGATTTGGTGTGGCGTGTATGTCTAAACGTGTAGCCTCAAAAGAAAACCCACAGGAGAGTTTTCTTTCGTCAAATTTGTCAGAAAACCACGTTTTAAGGAAATACCGCATCGTGCGAAATTATCTTGTTTTTCCTAAACAACATGTAACTCGAAAAGCTTTGGTGGTGCGTGTATGTCTAAGCGTGTAGCCTCAAAAGAGAACGCACAGGAGAGTTTTCTTCCGAAAGTATATGTAGGAATACCACGTTATAAGGAAATACAGTGTTGCAGAGTAAAGACAAATGCATACTTATTGGAAACACTTAAGCTTTACGAGAAGAAATAACACATAGTAAAAATTAGTTTGTATACCCTAAACAACACGTTATAACTCGAAAGGATTTGGTGTGGCGTGTACGTCTAAACGTGTAGCCTCAAAAGAGAACCCACAGGAGAATTTTCTTTCATCAAAATTTGTCAGAAAACCACGTTTTAAGGAAATCCCGCATCATGCGAAATTATCTTGTTTTTCCTAAAAAACATGTTGTAACTCGAAAAGCTTTGGTGTTGCGTATATGTCTAAGCGTGTAGCCTCCAAAGAGAACGCACAGGAGAGTTTACTCTCGAAAGAATATGTAAGAATACCACGTTATAAGGAAATACAGTGTTGCAGAGTAGAGGCAAATATATACATATTGGAACACTTAAACTTTACGAGAAGAAATAATTCATCGTTAAAAAATTAGCTTGTATCTCCTAAACAACAATTTGTAACTCAAAAAGATTTGGTGTGGCGTGTACGTCTAAACGTGTAGCCTCAAAAGAGAACGCACGGGAGAGTTTTCTCCCGAAAGAAAAGTAGGAATACTAAGTTATAAGGAAATACAGTGTTGCAGAGTAAAGACAAATACATACATATTGGAAACACTTAAGCTTTACGAGAAGAAATAACACATAGTACAAAATTAGCTTGTATATCCTAAACAACACGTTAGAACTCAAAAGGATTTGGTGTGGCGTGTACGTCTAAACGTGAATCCTCAAAAGAGAACCCACAGGAGAATTTTCTTTCGTCAAATTTGTCAGAAAACCACGTTTTAAGGAAATCCCGCATCATGCGAAATTATCTTGTTTTTCCTAAACAACACGTTGTACCTCGAAAAGCTTTCGTGTTGCGTGAATGTCTAAGTGTGTAGCCTCCAAAAAGAACGCACAGGAGAGTTTTCTCTCGAAAGAATATGTAAGAATACCACGTTATAAGGAAATACAGCGTTGCAGAGTAGAGGCAAATACATACGTATTGGAAACAGTTAAACTTTATGAGAAGAAATAATTCATTGTAAAAAAATTAGCTTGTATCTCCTAAACAACAAGTTGCAACTCAAAAAGATTTGGTGTGGCGTGTACGTCTAAACGTTTAGCCTCAAAAGAGAACCCACAGGAGAATTTTCTTTCGTCAAAATTTGTCAGAAAACCACATTTTAAGAAATCCCGCATCGTGAGAAATTATCTTGTTCTTCCTAAACAACACGTTGTAACTCGAAAAGCTTTGCTGTTGCATATATGTCTCAGCGTGTAGCCTCAAATGAGAACGCACAGGAGAGTTTTCTCTCGAAAAAATATGTAAGAATACCACGTTATAAGGAAATACAGTGTTGCAGAGTAAAGACAAATACTTATTGGAAAAACTTTATGAGAAGAAATAACGCATCGTACAAAATTAGCTTGTATCTCCTAAACAACACATTGTAACTCGAAAAGATTTGGTGTGGCGTGTACGTCTAAACATGTAGCCTCAAAAGAGAACACACAGGAGAATTTTTGTTCATAAAATTTGTCAGAAATCCATGTTTTAAGGAAATCACTCATCGTGCGAAATTATCTTGTTTTTCTAAACAACGCGTTGTAACTAGAAAAGCTTTGATGTTGCGTGTATGTCTAATCGTGTAGCCTCAAAAGAGAATGCACAGGAGAGTTTTCTCTCGAAAGAACATGTAAGAATACCACATTATAAAGAAATACAGTTTTGCAGAGTAAAGACAAATACATATGTATTTGAAACACTCTATGAGAAGAAATAAAGCATCGTAAAAAATTAGTTTCTATCTCCTAAACAACACGTTGTAACTCGAAAAGATTTGGTGTGGCATGTACGTCTAAACGTGTAGCCTCAAAAGAGAACACACAGGAGAATTATCTTTCGTCAAAATTTGTCAGAAAACCAATTAAGGAAATCCCGCATCATGCGAAACTATCTTGTTTTTCCTAAACAACACATTGTAACTCGAAAATCTTTGGTGTTGCGTGTATGTCTAAGCATGTAGCCTCAAAAGAGAACGCACAGGAGAGATTTCTCTCAAACGAGTATGTAAGAATACCACGTTATAAGGAAATACATTGTGGCAAATTAAAGATAAATACATTCCTTTTGGAAACACTTAAACTTTACAAGAAGATATAAAGCATCGTAAAAAATTAGCTTGTATCTCCTAAAGAACACGTTGTAACTCGAAAACATTTGGTGTGGTGTGTACGTCTAAACGTTTAGCCACAAATGAAAACCCACAGGAGAATTTTATTTCCTCAAAATTTGTCAGAAAACCACGTTTTAAGGAATTCCCGCATCATGAGAAATTATCTTGTTTTTCCTAAACAACACGTTCTAACTCGAAATGCTTTGGTGTTGCGTGTATGTCTAAGCGTGTAGCCTCCAAAGAGAATGCACAGGATAGTTTTCTCTCCAAAGAATATGTAAGAATACCACGTTATAAGGAAATACAGTGTTGCAGAATTTAGACAAATATGTACTTATTGGAAACACTTTAGGAGAAGAAATAACGCATCATGCAAAATTATCTTGTATCTCCGAAACAACACGTTGTAACTCGACAAGATTTGGTGTGGCGTGTATGTCTAAACGTGTAGCCTCAAAAGAGAACCCACAGGAGAGTTTTCTTTCGTCAAAATTTGTCAGAAAACCACGTTTTAAGGAAATACCGCATCGTGCGAAATTATCTTGTTTTTCCTAAACAACATGTAACTCGAAAAGCTTTGGTGGTGCGTGTATGTCTAAGCGTGTAGCCTCAAAAGAGAACGCACAGGAGAGTTTTCTTCCGAAAGAATGTGTAGGAATACCACGTTATAAGGAAATACAGTGTTGCAGAGTAAAGACAAATGCATACTTATTGGAAACACTTAAGCTTTACGAGAAGAAATAACACATAGTAAAAATTAGTTTGTATACCCTAAACAACACGTTATAACTCGAAAGGATTTGGTGTGGCGTGTATGTCTAAACGTGTAGCCTCAAAAGAGAACCCACAGGAGAATTTTCTTTCATCAAAATTTGTCAGAAAACCACGTTTTAAGGAAATCCCGCATCATGCGAAATTATCTTGTTTTTCCTAAAAAACACATTGTAACTCGAAAAGCTTTCGTGTTGCCTATATGTCTAAGCGTGTAGCCTCCAAAGAGAACGCACAGGAGATTTTCTCTCGAAAGAATATGTAAGAATACCACGTTATAAGGAAATACAGTGTTGCAGCGTAGAGGCGAATATATACATATTGGAAACACTTAAACTTTACGAGAAGAAATAATTCATCGTTAAAAAATTAGCTTGTATCTCCTAAACAACACGATGTAACTCAAAAAGATTTGGTGTGGCGTGTACGTCTAAACGTGTAGCCTCAAAAGAGAACGCACAGGAGAGTTTTCTCCCGAAAGAAAAGTAGAAATACTACGTTATAAGGAAATACAGTTTTGCAGAGTAAAGACAAATACATACATATTGGAAACACTTAAGCTTTACGAGAAGAAATAACACATAGTACAAAATTAGCTTGTATATCCTAAACAACACGTTAGAACTCAAAAGGATTTGGTGTGGCGTGTACGTCTAAACGTGAATCCTCAAAAGAGAACCCACAGGAGAATTTTCTTTCGTCAAATTTGTCAGAAAACCACGTTTTAAGGAAATCCCGCATCATGCGAAATTATCTTGTTTTTCCTAAACAACACGTTGTACCTCGAAAAGCTTTCGGGTTGCATCAATGTCTAAGTGTGTGGCCTCCAAAAAGAACGCACAGGAGAGTTTTCTCTCGAAAGAATATGTAAGAATACCACGTTATAAGGAAATACAGTGTTGCCGAGTAGAGGCAAATGCATACGTATTGGAAACACTTAAACTTTACGAGAAGAAATAATTCATTGTAAAAAAATTAGCTTGTATCTCCTAAACAACAAGTTGCAACTCAAAAAGATTTGGTGTGGTGTGTATGTCTAAACGTTTAGCCTCAAAAGAGAACCCACAGGAGAATTTTCTTCGTCAAAATTTGTCAGAAAACCACGTTTTAAGGAAATCCCGCATCGTGAGAAATTATCTTGTTCTTCCTAAACAACACGTTGTAACTCGAAAAGCTTTGCTGTTGCGTGTATGTCTCAGCGTGTAGCCTCAAATGAGAACGCACAGGAGAGTTTTCTCTCGAAAAAATATGTAAGAATACCACGTTATAAGGAAATACAGTGTTGCAGAGTAAAGACAAATACTTATTGGAAAAACTTTATGAGAAGAAATAACGCATCGTACAAAATTAGCTTGTATCTCCTAAACAACACATTGTAACTCGAAAAGATTTGGTGTGGCGTGTACGTCTAAACGTGTAGCCTCAAAAGAGAACCCACAGGAGAATTTTTGTTCGTAAAATTTGTCAGAAATCCATGTTTTAAGGAAATCACTCATCGTGCGAAATTATCTTGTTTTTCCTAAACAACACGTTGTAACTCGAAAAGCTTTGATGTTGCGTGTATGTGTAAGCGTGTAGCCTCAAAAGAGAACGCACAGGAGAGTTTTCTCTCGAAAGAACATGTAAGAATACCACATTATAAGGAAATACAGTTTTGCAGAGTAAAGACAAATACATATGTTTGAAACACTCTATGAGAAGAAATAACGCATCGTAAAAAATTAGTTTGTATCTCCTAAACAACACGTTGTAACTCGAAAAGATTTGGTGTGGCATGTAAGTCTAAATGTGTAGCCTCAAAAGAGAACCCACAGGAGAATTTTCTTTCGTCAAAATTTGTCAGAAAACCACTTATTAAGGAAATCCCGCATCATGCGAAACTATCTTGTTTTTCCTAAACAACACATTGTAACTCGAAAATCTTTGGTGTTGCGTGTATGTCTAAGCATGTAGCCTCAAAAGAGAACGCACAGGAGAGATTTCTCTCGAACGAGTATGTAAGAATACCACGTTATAAGGAAATTCATTGTGGCAAATTAAAGATAAATACATTCCTTTTGGAAACACTTAAACTTTACAAGAAGATATAAAGCATCGTAAAAAATTAGCTTGTATCTCCTAAAGAACACGTTGTAACTCGAAAACATTTGGTGTGGTGTGTACGTCTAAACGTTTAGCCTCAAATGAAAACCCACAGGAGAATTTTATTTCCTCAAAATTTGTCAGAAAACCACGTTTTAAGGAATTCCCGCATCATGAGAAATTATCTTGTTTTTCCTAAACAACATGTTCTATCTCGAAATGCGTTGGTGTTGCGTGTATGTCTAAGCGTGTAGCCTCAAAAGAGAATGCACCGGAGAGTTTTCTCTCGAAAGAATATGTACGAATACCATGTTATAAGGAAATACATTGTTGTAGAGTAAAGACAAATACGTACATATTGGAAACACTTTAGGAGAAGAAATAACGCATCGTACAAAATTAGCTTGTATCTCCTAAACAACACGTTGTAACTCGAAAAGATTTGGTGCGGCGTATACGTCTAAACATGTAGCCTCAAAAGAGAACCCACAGGAGAATTTTCTTTCGTCAAAATTTGTCAGAAAACCACGTTTTAAGGAAATCCAGCATTGTGCGCAATTATCTTGTTTTTCATAAACAAAACATTGTAACTCGAAAAGCTTTGGTGTTGGGTGTATGTATAAGCGTGTAGCCTCAAAAGAGAATGCACAGGAGAGTTTTCTCTCGAAAGAATATGTAAGAATACCACGTTATAAGGAAATATATTGCTGCAGAGTAAAGACAAATACATACGTATTGGAAACATATTATGAGAAGAAATAATGCATGGTACAAAATTTGCTTGTATCTCCTAAACAACACGTGGTAACTCAAAAAGATTTGGTGTGGCGTTCACGTCTAAATGTGTAGCCTCAAAAGAGAACCCACAGGAGAATTTTCTTACGTCAAAATTTGTCAGAAAACCACTTTTTAAGGAAATCCCGCATCGTGGGAAATTATCTTGTTTTTCCTAATCAACACGTTGTAACTCGAAAAGTTTTGGTGGTGCGTGTATGTCTAAGCATGTAGCCTCCAAGGAGAATGCAAGGCATAGTTTTCTCTCGAAAGAATATGTAAGAATACCACGTTATAAGGAAATACAGTGTTGCAGAGTGTAGACAAATATGTACTTATTGAAAACACTTTACGAAAAGAAATAACACATCATGCAAACTTAGCTTGTATCTCCTAAACAACACGTTGTAACTCGAAAAGATTTGGTGTGGCGTGAACGACTAAACGTGTACCCTCAAAGGAGAACCCACAGGAGAGTTTTCTTTCATCAAAATTTGTCAGAAAACCACGTTTTAAGGAAATCCTGCATCCTGCGAAATTATCTTGTTTTTCCTAAACAACATGTTGTAACTCGAAAAGCTTTGGTGTTGCGTATATGTCTAAGCATGTAGCCTCAAAAGAGAACGCACAGGAGAGTTTTCTCCCGAAAGAATATGTAGGAATACCACGTTATAAGGAAATACAGTGTTGCAGAGTAAAGACAAATAAATACTTATTGGAAACACTTAAACTTTACGAGAAGAAATAAAACATAGATTAAAAATTCAGGAGACAGCAGGTGTTGGAGAGGGTGCGGAGAAAGAGGAACACTCCTCCACTGCTGGTGGGGTTGCAAATTGGTACAACCACTCTGGAAAGCAGTCTGGCGGTTCCTCCGAAAACTGGGCACCTCACTTCCAGAAGATCCTGCTATACCACTCCTGGGCATATACCCAGAGGATTCCCCACCATGGAATAAGGATTCATGCTCTACTATGTTCATAGCAGCCCTATTTATAATTGCCAGATGCTGGAAAGAACCCAGGTATCCCTCAACAGAAGAGTGGATACAAAAAATGTGGTATATCTACACAATGGAGTACTATTCAGCCATTAGAAACAATGAATTCATGAAATTCTTAGGCAAATGGATGGAGCTAGAGAACATCATACTAAGTGAGGTAACCCAGACTCAAAAGGCGAATCATGGTATGCACTAACTAATAAGTGGTTATTAACCTAGAAAACTGGAATACCCAAAACATAATCCACACATCAAATGAGATACAAGAAGAAAGCAGGAGTGGTCCCTGCTTCTGGAAAGACTCAGTGAAACAGTATTTGGCAAAACCAGAACGGGGAACTGGGAAGGGGTGGGAGGGAGGACAGGGGAAGAGAAGGGGGCTTACGGGACTTTGGGGGAGTGGGGGGGGCTAAAAAAGGGGAAATCATTTGAAATGTAAATAAATTATATCGAATAAAAAAAAGAATGAAAAAAAAAAGAAATAAAACAATACAAAATTAGCTTGTATATCCTAAACAACACGTTATAACTCAAAAGGATTTGGTGTTGCGTGTATGTCTAAGCATGTAGCCTCAAAAGAGAATGCACAGGAGAGTTTTCTCTCAAAAGAATATGTAAGAATACCACGTTATAAGGAAACATATTGCTGCAGAGTAAAGACAAATACATACGTTTTGGAAACACATTATGAGAAGAAATAACGCATGGTACAAAATTAACTTGCATCTCCGAAACAACACATGGTTACTCAAAAAGATTTGGTGTGGCTTGTACATCTAAACGTGTAGCCTCAAAAGAGAACCCACAGGAGAATTTTCTTACGTCAAAATTTGTCTGAAAACCACGTTTTAAGGAAATCCCGCATCGTGCGAAATTATCTTGTTTTTCCTAATGAACACGTTGTAACTCGAAAAGCTTTGGTGGTGCGTGTATGTCTAAGCGTGTAGCCTCCAAAGAGAATGCACAGGATAGTTTTCTCTCAAAAGAATATGTAAGAATACCACGTTATAAGGAAATACAGTGTTGCAGAGTATAGACAAATATGTACTTATTGGAAACACTTTAGGAGAAGAAATAACGCATCATGTAAAATTAGCTTGTATCTCCTAAACAACACGTTGTAACTCGACAAGATTTGGTGTGGCATGTATGTCTAAACGTGTAGCCTCAAAAGAGAACCCACAGGAGAGTTTTCTTTCATCAAAATTTGTCAGAAAACCACGTTTTAAGGAAATACCGCATCGTGCGAAATTATCTTGTTTATCCTAAACAACATGTTGTAACTCGAAAAGCTTTGGTGGTGCGTGTATGTCTAAGCGTGTAGCCTCCAAAGAGAACGCACAGGAGAGTTTTCTCTCGAAAGAATATGTAAGAATACCACGTTATAAGGAAATACAGTGTTGCAGAGTAAAGACAAATACATACTTATTGGAAACACTTAAGCTTTACGAGAAGAAATAACACATAGTACAAAATTAGCTTGTATATCCTAAACAACACGTTACAACTCGAAAGGATTTGGTGTGGCGTGTACGTCTAAACGTGTAGCCTCAAAAGAGAACCCACAGGAGAATTTTCTTTCGTCAAAATTTGTCAGAAAACCATGTTTTAAGGAAATCCCGCATCATGCGAAATTATCTTGTTTTTCCTAAACAACACGTTGTAACTCGAAAAGCATTGGTGTTGGGTGAATGTCTAAGCGTGTAGCCTCCAAAGAAAACGCACAGGAGAGTTTTCTCTCGAAAGAATATGTAAGAATATCACGTTATAAGGAAATACAGTGTGGCAGAGTATAGACAAATTTGTATTTATTGGAAACACTTTAGGAGAAGAAATAACGCATCATGTAAAATTAGCTTGTATCTCCTAAACAACACGTTGCAACTCGACAAGATTTGGTGTGGCGTGTATGTCTAAAGGTGTAGCCTCAAAAGAGAACCCACAGGAGAGTTTTCTTTCGTCAAAATTTGTCAGAAAACCACGTTTTATGGAAATACCGCATCGTGCGAAACTATCTTGTTTTTCCTAAACAACATGTTGCAACTCGAAAAGCTTTGGTGGTGCGTGTATGTCTAAGCGTGTAGCCTCAAAAGAGAACGCACAGGAGAGTTTTCTTCTGAAAGAATATGTAGGAATACCACGTTATAAGGAAATACAGTGTTGCAGAGTAAAGACAAATACATACTTATTGGAAACACTTAAGCTTTACGAGAAGAAATAACACATAGTACAAAATTAGCTTGTATATCCTAAACAACACGTTATATCTCGAAAGGATTTGGTGTGGCGTGTACGTCTAAACGTGCAGCCTCAAAAGAGAACCCACAGGAGAATTTTCTTTCATCAAAATTTGTCAGAAAACCACGTTTTAAGGAAATCCCGCATCATGCGAAATTATCTTGTTTTTCCTAAACAACACGTTGTAACTCGAAAAGCTTTGGTGTTGCGTGAATGTCTAAGTGTGTAGCCTCCAAAGAGAACGCACAGGAGAGTTTTCTCTCGAAAGAATATGTAAGAATATCACGTTATAAGGAAATACAGTGTTGCAGAGTAGAGGCAAATACATACGTATTGGAAACACTTAAACTTTACGAGAAGAAATAATTCATCTTAAAAAAAAAATTAGCTTGTATCTCCTAAACAACAAGTTGTAACTCAAAAAGATTTGGTGTGGCGTGTACGTCTAAATGTGTAGCCTCAAAAGAGAACGCACAGGAGAGTTTTCTCTCGAAAGAATATTTAAGAATACAACGTTATAAGGAAATACAGTGTTGCAGAGTAGAGGCAAATACATACGTATTGTAAACACTTAAACTTTACGAGAAGAAATAATTCATTGTAAAAAAATTAGCTTGTATCTCCTAAACAACAAGTTGCAACTCAAAGAGATTTGGTGTGGCGTGTACCTCTAAACGTTTAGCCTCAAAAGAGAACCGACAGGAGAATTTTCTTTCGTCAAAATTTGTCAGAAAACCACGTTTTAAGGAAATCCCGCATCGTGAGAAATTATCTTGTTCTTCCTAAACAACACGTAACTCGAAAAGCTTTGCTGTTGCGTGTATGTCTCAGCGTGTAGCCTCAAAGGAGAACGCACAGGAGAGTTTTCTCTCGAAAAAATATGTAAGAGTACCATGTTATAAGGAAATACAGTGTTGCAGAGTAAAGACAAATACTTACTTATTGGAAAAACTTTATGAGAGGAAAGAACGCCTCGTACAAAATTAGCTTGTATCTCCTAAACAACACATTGTAACTCGAAAAGATTTGGTGTGGCGTGTACGTCTAAACGTGTAGCCTCAAAAGAGAACCCACAGGAGAATTTTTGTTCGTAAAATTTGTCAGAAATCCATGTTTTAAGGAAATCACTCATCGTGCGAAATTATCTTGTTTTTCCTAAACAACACGTTGTAACTCGAAAAGCTTTGATGTTGCGTGTATGTCTAAGCGTGTAGCCTCAAAAGAGTACGCACAGGAGAGTTTTCTCTCGAAAGAACATGAAAGAATACCACATTATAAGGAAATACAGTTTTGCAGAGTAAAGACAAATACGTATGTATTTGAAACACTCTATGAGAAGAAATAACGCATCGTAAAAAATTAGTTTGTATCTCCTAAACAACACGTTGTAACTCGAAAAGATTTGGTATGGCATGTACGTCTAAACGTGTAGCCTCTAAAGAGAACCCACAGGAGAATTTTCTTTCGTCAAAATTTGTCAGAAAACCACTTATTAAGGAAATCCCGCATCATGCGAAACTATCTTGTTTTTCCTAAACAACACATTGTAACTCGAAAATCTTTGGTGTTGCGTGTATGTCTAAGCATGTAGCCTCAAAAGAGAACGCACAGGAGAGATTTCTCTCGAACGAGTATGTAAGAATACCACGTTATAAGGAAATACATTGTGGCAAATTAAAGATAAATACGTTCCTTTTGGAAACACTTAAACTTTACAAGAAGATATAAAGCATCGTAAAAAATTAGCTTGTATCTCCTAAAGAACACGTTGTAACTCGAAAACATTTGGTGTGGCGTGTACGTCTAAACGTTTAGCCTCAAATGAAAACCCACAGGAGAATTTTATTTCCTCAAAATTTGTCAGAAAACCACGTTTTAAGGAATTCCCGCATCGTGCGAAATTATCTTGTTTTTCCTAAACAACATGTTCTAACTCGAAATGCTTTGGTGTTGCGTGTATGTCTAAGCGTGTAGCCTCAAAAGAGAATGCACAGGAGAGTTTTCTCTCGAAAGAATATGTACGAATACCATGTTATAAGGAAATACAGTGTTGTTGAGTAAAGACAAATACGTACGTATTGGAAACACTTTAGGAGAAGAAATAACGCATCGTACAAAATTAGCTTGTATCTCCTAAACAACACGTTGTAACTCGAAAAGATTTGGTGTGGCATGTACGTCTAAACATGTAGCCTCAAAAGAAAACCCACAGGAGAATTTTCTTTCGTCAAAATTTGTCAGAAAACCACGTTTTAAGGAAATCCCGCATTGTGCGCAATTATCTTGTTTTTCATAAACAAAACATTGTAACTCGAAAAGCTTTGGTGTTGGGTGTATGTGTAAGCGTGTAGCCTCAAAAGAGAATGCACAGGAGAGTTTTCTCTCGAAAGAATATGTAAGAAGACCACGTTATAAGGAAATATATTGCTGTAGAGTAAAGACAAATACATACGTATTGGAAACATATTATGAGAAGAAATAATGCATGGTACAAAATTTGCTTGTATCTCCTAAACAACACGTGGTAACTCAAAAATATTTGGTGTGGCGTGCACGTCTAAATGTGTAGCCTCAAAAGAGAACCCACAGGAGAATTTTCTTACGTCAAAATTTGTCAGAAAACCACATTTTAAGGAAATCCCGCATCGTGCGAAATTATCCTGTTTTTCCTAATCAACACGTTGTAACTCGAAAAGCTTTGGTGGTGCGTGTATGTCTAAGCGTGTAGCCTCCAAAGAGAACGCACAGGATAGTTTTCTCTCGAAAGAATATGTAAGAATACCACGTTATAAGGATATACAATGTTGCAGAGTATAGACAAATATGTACTTATTGGAAACACTTTAGGAGAAGAAATAACGCATCATGCAAAATTAGCTTGTATCTCCTAAACAACACGTTGCAACTCGAAAAGATTTGTTGTGGCGTGTACGACTAAACGTGTAGCCTCAAAGGAGAACCCACAGGAGGGTTTTCTTTCGTCAAACTTTGTCAGAAAACCACTTTTTAAGGAAATCCTGCATCGTGCGAAATTATCTTGTTTTTCCTAAACAACATGTTGTAACTCGAAAAGCTTTGATGTTGCATATATGTCTAAGGGTGTAGCCTCAAAAGAGAACGTACAGGAGAGTGTTCTCCCGAAAGAATATGTAGGAATACCACGTTATAAGGAAATACAATGTTGCAGAGTAAAGACAAATACATACTTATTGGAAACACTTAAACTTTACGAGAAGAAATAAAACATAGTAAAAAATTAGCTTGTATATCCTAAACAGCACGTTATAACTCGAAAGGATTTGGTGTTGCGTGTATGTCTAAGCATGTAGCCTCAAAAGAGAATGCACAGAAGAGTTTTCTCTCGAAAGAATATGTAAGAATACCACGTTATAAGGAAATATATTGCTGCAGAGTAAAGACAAATACGTACGTATTGGAAACACATTATGAGAAGAAATAACGCATGGTACAAAATTAGCTTGTATCTCTGAAACAACACGTGGTAACTCAAAAAGATTTGGTGTGGCGTGTACATCTAAATGTGTAGCCTCAAAAGAAAACCAACAGGAGAATTTTCTTACGTCAAAATTTGTCAGAAAACCACGTTTTAAGGAAATCCCGCATCGTGCGAAATTATCTTGTTTTTCCTAATCAACACGTTGTAACTTGAAAAGCTTTGGTGGTGCGTGTATGTCTAAGCGTGTAGCCTCCAAAGAGAACGCACAGGATAGTTTTCTCTCGAAAGAATATGTGAGAATACCACGTTATTAGGAAATACAGTGTTGCAGAGTATAGACAAATATGTACTTATTGGAAACACTTTAGGAGAAGAAATAACGCATCATGTAAAATTAGCTTGTATCTCCTAATCAACACGTTGTAACTCGAAAAGTTTGGTGTTGCGTGAATGTCTAAGCGTGTAACCTCCAAAGAGAACGCACAGGAGAGTTTTCTCTCGAAAGAATATGTAAGAATACCACATTATAAGGAAATACAGTGTTGCAGAATAAAGGCAAATACATATGTATTGGAAACACTTAAACATTACGAGAAGAAATAACGCATCGTAAAAAAATTAGCTTGTATCTCCTAAACAACAAGTTGTAACTCAAAAAGATTTGGTGTGGCGTGTACGTCTAAACGTGTAGCCTCAAAAGAGAACCCACAGGACAATTTTCTTTCTTCAAAATTTGTCAGAAAACCACGTTTTAAGGAAATCCCGCATCGTGAGAAATTATCTTGTTCTTCCTAAACAACACGTTGTAACTCGAAAAGCTTTGCTGTTGCTTGTATGTCTAAGCGTGTAGCCTCAAATGAGAATGCCCAGGAGAGTTTTCTCTCGAAAAAATATGTAAGAATACCATGTTATAAGGAAATACAGTGTTGCTGAGTAAAGACAAATACTTACTTATTGGAAAAACTTTACGAGAAGAAATAACGCATCGTACAAAATTAGCTTGTATCTCCTAACGAACACGTTGTAACTTAAAAAGATTTGGTGTGGCATGTACGTCTAAACGTGTAGTCTCAAAAGAGAACCCATAGGAGAATTTTCTTTGGTCAAAATTTGTCAGAAAACCACGTATTAAGGAAATTCCTAATCGTGCGAAATTATCTTGTTTTTCCTATAACAACACGTTGTAACGCGAAAAGCTTTGGTGTTGCGTGTATGTCTAAGCGTGTAGCCTCAAAAGAGGACACACAGGAGAGTTTTCTCTCGAAAGAAGATATAAGAATACAACGTTATAAGGAAATACAGTGTTGCAGACTAAAGGCAAATACGTACGTATTGGAAACACTTTAGAGAAGAAATAACGCATCGTACAAAATTAGCTTCTAGTTCCTAAACAACACGTTGTAACTTACTTCTCTTAAAGAGTTTCCAATAGGTACGTATTTGTCTTTACTCTGCAACACTGTATTTCCTTATAACGTGGTATTCTTACATATTCTTTCGAGAGAAAACTCTCCTGTGCGTTCTCTTTTGAGGCTACAAGCTTAGACATACACGCAACACCAAAGCTTTTCGAGTTACAACGTGTTGTTTAGGAAAAACAAGATAATTTCGCAGGATGCGAGATTTCCTTAAAACGTGGTTTCTGACAAATTTTGATGAAAGAAAGTTCTCCTGTGGGTTCTCTTTTGAGGCTACACGTTTAAACGTACACCTCACACCAAATCTTTTCGAGTTACAAGGTGTTGTTAGGAGATACAAGCTAATATTGTATGATGAGTTATTTCTTCTCGTAAAGTCTTTCCAATATGTACTTATTTGTCTTTACTCTGCAAAATTGTATTTCCTTATAACGTGGTATTCTTATATATTCTTTCGAGAGAAAACTCTCCTGTGCCTTCTCTTTTGAGGATCCACGCTTACCCATACACGCAACACCAAATCTTTTCGAGTTACAACATGTTGTTTGGGAAAAAGAAGATGATTTCGCACGATGCAGGATTTCCTTAAAACGAGGTTTTCTGAAAAATTTTGACGAAAGAAAATTCTCCTGTGGGTTCTCTTTTGAGGCTACACGTTTAGACGTACATGCCACACCAAATCTTTTCGAGTTACAACATGTTGTTTCAGAGATACAAGCATAATTTTGTAAGATGCGTTACTTCTTCTCGTAAAGTGTTTCCAATATGTAAGTACTTGTCTTTACTCTGCAACACTGTATTTCCTTATAACGTGGTATTCTTATATATTCTTTCAAGAGAAAACTATCCTGTGCGTTCCCTTTTTAGGCTACACACTTAGACATACAGGCCACACCAAAGCTTTTCGAGTTACAACGTGTTGTTTATGAAAAACAAGATAATTTCGCACGATGCGGGATTTCCTTAAAAAGTAGTTTTCTGAAACATTTTGACGAAAGAAAATTCTTCAGTGGGTTCTCTTTTGAGGCTACACGTTTAGACGTACACACCACACCAAATTCTTTCGATTTACCACGTGTTGTTTAGGAGATACAAGCTAATTGTGTATGATTCGTTATTTCTTCTCGTAAAGTGTTTCCAATAAGTACGTATTTGTCTTTACTCTGCAACACTGTATTTCCTTATAACGTTGTATTCTTACATATTCTTTCAAGAGAAAACTCTCCTGTGCGTTCTCTTTAGAGGCCATACGCTTAGACATACACGCAACGCCAAAGCTTTTCAAGTTACTATGTGTTGTTTAGGAAAAACAAGATAATTTCACAGGATGCGAGATTTCCATAAAACGTGGTTTTCTGAAAAATTTTGATGAAACAAAGTTCTCTTGTGGGTTCTCTTTTGAGACTACACGTGTAGAGGTACGAGTCACACTAAATCTTTTCGAGTTACAACTTGTTGTTTAGGAGATACAAGCTAATTTTTTCGTTGCCTTATTTCTTCTCTTAAAGTGTTTCCAATAGTGTTTGTCTTTACTCTGCAACACAGTATTTCCTTATAACGTGGTATTCTTACATATTCTTTCGAGCGAAAACTCTCCTGTGTGCTCTCTTTTGAGGCTACACGCTTAGACATACACGCAACACCAAAGCTTTTCGAGTTACAACGTGTTGTTTAGGAAAAACAAGATAATTTCGTACGATGCGAGATTTCCTTAAAACTTGGTTTCTGACAAATTTTGATGAAAGAAGATTCTCCTGTGGGTTCTCGTTTGAGGCTACACTTTTAGACTTACACGTCACACCAAATCTTTTCCAGTTACAACGTGTTGTTTAGGAGATACAAGCTAATTTTGTATGATGCGTTATTTCTTCTCGTAAAGTGTTTCCAATATGTACTTATTTGTCTTTACTCTGCAAATTTGTATTTCCTTATAACGTGATATACTTAAATCTTCTTTCGAGAGAAAATTCTCCTGTACCTTCTCTTTTGAGGCTACACGCTTACACATACACGCAACACAAAAGCTTTTCGAGTTACAACGTGTTGTTTAGGAAAAACAAGATAATTTCGTACGATGTGAGATTTCCTTAAAACGTGGTTTCTGACAAATTTTGATGAAAGAAGATTCTCCTGTCGGTTCTCGTTTGAGGCTACACTTTTAGACTTACAGGTCACACCAAATCTTTTCGAGTTACAACGTGTTGTTTAGGAGATACAAGCTAATTTTGTACGATGCGTTATTTCTTCTCGTAAAGTGTTTCCAATATGTACTTATTTGTCTTTACTCTGCAAAACTGTATTTCCTTATAACGTGATATTCTTACATATTCTTTCGAGAGAAAATTCTCCTGTGCCTTCTCTTTTGAGGCTACACGTTTACACACACACGCAACACCAAAGCTTTTCGAGTTACAACATGTTGTTTAGGAAAAAGAAGATGATTTCGCACGATGCGGCATTTCCTTAAAACGAGGTGTTCTGAAAAATTTTGAAGTAAGAAAATTCTCCTGTGGGTTCTCTTTTGAGGCTACACATTTAGACGTACATGCCACACCAAATCCTTTCGAGTTACCACGTGTTGTTTAGGAGATACAAGCTAATTTTGTACGATGCGTTATTTCTTCTTGTAAAGTGTTTCCGATACGTACTTATTTGTCTTTACTCTGCAACACTGTATTTCCTTATAACGTGGTATTCTTACATATTATTTCGAGGGAAAACTCTCCTGTGCGTTCTCTTTTGAGGCTACACGCTTAGACAAACATGCAACGCCAAAGTTTTTCGAGTTACAATGTGTTGTTTAGGAAAAACAAGATAATTTGGCATGATGCGAGATTTCCATAAAACGTGGTTTTCTGACAAATTTTGACGAAAGAAAATTCTCCTGTGGGTTCCCTTTTGAGGCTACACGTTTAGATGTACACGCCTCACCAAATCCTTTCGAGTTACCACGTGTTGTTTAGGAGATACAAGCTAATTTTGTATGATGCGTTATTTCTTCTCGTAAAGTGTTTCCAATATGTACGTATTTGTCTTTACTCTGCAACACTGTATTTCCTTATAATGTTGTATTCTTACATGTTCTTTCGAGAGAAAACTCTCCTGTGCATTCTCTTTAGAGGCTACATGCTCAGACATACACGCAACACCAAAGCTTTTCGAGTTACAACGTGTTGTTTAGGAAAAACAAGATAATTTTGCACGATGCGGGATTTCCTTAAACGTGGTTTTCTGACAAATTTTGAAGAAAGAAAGTTCTCCTGTGGGTTCTCTTTTGAGGCTAAACGTGTAGATATACGAGCCACACGAAATATTTTTGAGTTACAACGTGTTGTTTAGGAGATACAAGCAAATATTGTACAATGCGTTATTTCTTCTCATATAGTGTTTCCAATACGTACTTATTTGTCTTTACTCTGCAACACTGTATTTCCTTATAACGTGGTATTCTTACATATTCTTTCGAGGGAAAACAATCCTGTGCATTCTCTTTTGAGGTTACACGCTTAGACAAACACGCAACGCCAAAGCTTTTGGAGTTACAACGTGTTGTTTAGGAAAAACAAGATAATTTCGCACGATACGAGATTTCCATTAAACGTGGTTTTCTGAAAAATTTTGACGAAACAAAGTTCTCCTGTGGGTTCTCTATTGAGGCTGCAAGTGTAGAGGTACGAGCGACACCAAATCTTTTCGAGTTACTACGTGTTGTTTAGGAGATACAAGCTAATTTTCTAGGATGCGATATTTCTTCTCTTAAAGTGTTTCCAATACATACGTAGTTGTCTTTACTCTGCAACACTGTATTTCCTTATAACGTGGTATTCTTACATATTCTTTCGAGAGAAAACTCTCCTGTGCGTTCTCCTTTGAGGCTACACGCGTAGACATACACGCAACACCAAAGCTTTTCGAGTTACAACGTGTTGTTTAGGAAAAACACGATAATTTCGCACGATGCGAGACTTCCTTAAAACGTGGTTTCTGACAAATTTTGATGAAAGAAAATTCTCCTGTGGGTTCTCGTTTGAGGCTACACTTTTAGACGTACACGTCACAACAAATCTTTTTGAGTTACAACGTGTTGTTTAGGAGATACAAGATAATTTTGTAAGATGCGTTATTTCTTCTCGTAAAGTGTTTCCAATATGTACTTATTGGTCTTTACTCTGCAAAATTGTATTTCCTTATAATGTGGTATTCTTACATATTCTTTCGAGAGAATACTCTCCAGTGCCTTCTCTTTTGAGGCTCCACGCTTACACATACACGCAACACCATAGCTTTTCGAGTTACAACATGTTGTTTAGGAAAAAGAAGATGATTTCGCACGATGCGGGATTTCCTTAATACGTGGTTTTCTGAAAAATTTTGAATAAAGAAAATTCTCCTGTGGGTTCTCTTTTGAGGCTACACGTTTAGACGTACATGCCACACCAAATCCTTTCGAGTTACCACGTGTTGTTTAGGAGATACAAGCTAATTTTGTACGATGCATTATTTCTTCTCGTAAAGTGTTTCCAATACGTACTTATTTGTCTTTAATCTGCAACACTGTATTTCCTTATAACATAGTATTCTTACATATTATTTCGAGGGAAAACTCTCCTGTGCGTTCTCTTTTGAGGGGACACGCTTAGACAAACACGCAACGCCAAAGCTTTTCGAGTTACAATGTGTTGTTTAGGAAAAACAAGATAATTTAGCACGATGCGAGATTTCCATAAAATGTGGTTTTCTGAAAAATTTTGACGAAAGAAAGTTCTCCTGTGGGTTCTCTTTTGTGGCTACTCGTGTAGAGGTACGAGCCACACCAAATCTTTTCGAATTACAACGTGTTGTTTAGGAGATATAAGCTAATTTTTTACTATGCGTTAATTCTTCTCGTAAAGTGTTTCCAATAAGTACATATTTGTCTTTACACTGCAACATTATATTTCCTTATAACGTGGTATTCTTACATATTCCTTCGAGGAAAAACTATCCTGTGCGTTCCCTTTTGAGGCTACACACTTAGACATACAGGCAACACCAAAGCTTTTCGAGTTACAACGTGTTGTTTATGGAAAACAAGATAATTTTGCACGATGCGGGATTTCCTTAAAACGAGGTTTTCTGACAAATTTTGACGAAAGACAATTCTCCTGTGGCTTCTCTTTTGAGGCTACACGTTTAGACGTGCACGCCACACCAAATCCTTTCGAGTAACCACGTGTTGTTTAAGAGATACAAGCTAATTTTGTATGATGCGTTATTTCTTTTCGTAAAGTGGTTCCAATACGTATGTATTTGTCTTTACTCTGCAACAGTGTATTTCCTTATAACGTTGTATTCTTACATGTTCTTTCGAGAGAAAACTCTCCTGTGCATTCTCTTTAGAGGCTACATGCTCAGACATACACGCAACACCAAAGCTTTTCGAGTTACAACGTGTTGTTTATGAAAAACAAGATAATTTCGCACGATGCGGGATTTCCTTAAAACGTGGTGTTCTGACAAATTTTGACGAAAGAAAATTCTCCTGTGGGTACTCTTTTGACGCTACACGTTTAGAGGTACACGCCACACCAAATCCTATCGAGTTACTACGTGTTGTTTAGGAGATACAAGCTAATTTTGTACGATGCTTTATTTCTTCTCGTAAAGTGTTTCCAAACTTACGTATTTGTCTTTACTCTGCAACACTGTATTTCCTTATAATGTTGAATTCTTACATGTTCTTGCGAGAGAAAACTTTCCTGTGCATTCTCTTTAGAGGCTACATGCTCACACATACACGCAACACCAAAGCTTTTCGAGTTACAACGTGTTGTTTAGGAAAAACAAGATAATTTTGCACGATGCAGATATCCTTAAAACGTGGTTTTCTGACAAATTTTGACGAAAGAAAGTTCTCCTGTGCATTGTCTTTTGAGGCTACAGGTTTAGGCATACATGCCACACCAAATCTTTTTGAGTTACAACCTGTTGTTTAGGAGATACAAGCAAATTTTTTACGATGCGTTATTTCTTCTTGTAAAGTGTTTCCAATACATAAGTATTTGTCTTTACTCTACAACACTGTATTTCCTTATAACGTGGTATTCTTACATATTCTTTCAAGAGAAAACTCTCCTGTGAGTTCTCTTTTGATGCTACACGCTTAGACATACACGCAACACCAAAGCTTTTCGAGTTACAACGTGTTGTTTAGGAGATACAAGTTAATTTTGTACGATGCGTTATTTCTTCTCATAAAGTGTTTCCAATATGTACTTAATTGTCTTTACTCTGCAACACTGTATTTCCTTATAACGTGGTATTCTTACATATTCTTTCGAGGGAAAACTCTCCTGTGCATTCTCTTTTGGGCTACACGCTTAGACATACAAGCAACGCCAAAGCTTTTCGAGTTACAACGTGTTGTTTAGGAAAAACAAGATAATTTCGCACGATGCGAGATTTCCATAAAACGTGGTTTTCTGAAAAAAATTTGACGAAAGAAAGTTCTCCTGTGGGTTCTCTTTTGAGGCTACACGTTGAGACAAACACGTCACACCAAATCTTTTCAAGTTACAACGTGTTGTTTAGGAGATACAAGCTAATTTTGTATGATGCGTTATTTCTTCTCATAAAGTGTTTCCAATAAGTACTTATTTGTCTTTACTCTGCAAAATTGTATTTCCTTATAACGTGGTATTCTTGCATATTCTTTCAAGAGAAAACTCTCCTGTGCTTTCTCTTTTGCGGCTCCACACTTACACATACACGCAACACCAAAGCTTTTCAAGTTACAACATGTTGTTTAGGAAAAAGAAGATGATTTCGCATGATGCGGGATTTCCTTAAAACATCGTTTTCTGAAAAATGTTGACAAAAGAAAATTCTCCTGTGGGTTCTCTTTTGAGGCTACACATTTAGACGTACATGCCACACCAAATCTTGTCGAGTTACAACGTGTTGTTTAGGAGATACAAGCTAATTTTTTACGATGTGTTTATTCTTCTCGTAAAGTGTTTCCAACACATACGTATTTGTCTTTAATCTGCAACATTGTATATCCTTATAACGTGGTATTCTTACATATTCTTTTGATAGAAAACTATCCTGTGCGTTCCCTTTTGAGGCTACACACTTAGACATACAGGCAACATCAACGCTTTTCGAGTTACAACTTGTTGTTTATGAAAAACAAGATAATTTCCACGATGCGGGATTTCCTTAAAACGTGGTGTTCTGACAAATTTTGACGAAAGAAAATTCTCCTGTGGGTACTCTTTTGACGCTACACGTTTAGAGGTACACGCCACACCGAATCCTATCGAGTTACCACGTGTTGTTTAGGAGATACAAGCTAATTTTGTACGATGCTTTATTTCTTCTCGTAAAGTGTTTCCAAACTTACGTATTTGTCTTTACTCTGCAACATTGTATTTCCTTATAATGTTGAATTCTTACATGTTCTTGCGAGAGAAAACTTTCCTGTGCATTCTCTTTAGAGGCGACATGCTCACACATACATGCAACACCAAAGCTTTTCGAGTTACAACGTGTTGTTTAGGAAAAACAAGATAATTTTGCACGATGCAGATAGCCTTAAAACGTGGTTTTCTGACAAATTTTGACGAAAGAAAGTTCTCCTGTGCATTGTCTTTTGAGGCTACAGGTTTAGACGTACATGCCACACCAAATCTTTTTGAGTTACAACTTGTTGTTTAGGAGATGCAAGTTAATTTTGTACGATGCGTTATTTCTTCTCGTAAAGTGTTTCCAATACATAAGTATTTGTCTTTACTCTGCAACACTGTATTTCCTTATAACGTGGTATTCTTACATATTCTTTAGAGGGAAAACTCTCCTGTGCATTCTCTTTTGGGCTACACGCTTAGACATACACGCAACACCAAAGCTTTTCGAGTTACAACGTGTTGTTTAGGAAAAACAAGATAATTTCGCACGATGCGAGATTTCCATAAAACGTGGTTTTCTGAAAAAATTTGACGAAAGAAAGTTCTCCTGTGGGTTCTCTTTTTTTTTCTTTCTTTTTTTATTCGATATAATTTATTTACATTTCAAATGATTTCCCCTTTTCTAGCCCCCCACTCCCCGAAAGTCCCTTAAGTCCCCTTCTCTTTCCCTGTCCTCCCACCCACCCCTTCCCATTTCCCTGTTCTGGTTTTGCCGAATACTGTTTCACTGAGTCTCTCCAGAACCAGGGGCCAGTCCTCCTTTCTCCTTGTACCTCATTTGATGTGTGGATTATGTTTCGGGTATTCCAGTTTTCTAGGTTAATAACCACATATTAGTGAGTGCATACCATGATTCACCTTTTGAGTCTGGGTTACCTCACTTAGTATGATGCTCTCTAGCTCCATCCATTTGCCTAAGAATTTCATGAATTCATTGTTTCTAATGGCTGAATAGTAGTCCATTGTTTAGATATACCACATTTTTTGTATCCACTCTTCTGTTGAGGGATACCTGGATTCTTTCCAGCATCTGGCAATTATAAATAGGGCTGCTATGAACATAGTAGAACATGTATCCTTATTATATGGTGGGGAATCCTCTGGGTATATGCCGAGGAGTGGTATAGCAAGATCTTCTGGAAGTGAGGTGCCCAGTTTTCGGAGGAACCGCCAGACTGATTTCCAGAGTGGTTGTACCAATTTGCAGCCCCACCAGCAGTGGAGGAGTGTTCCTCTTTCTCCACACCCTCTCCAACACCTGCTGTCTCCTGAATTTTTAATCTTAGCCATTCTGACTGGTGTAAGATGAAACCTCAGGGTTGTTTTGATTTGCATTTCCCTAATGACTAATGAAGTTGAGCATTTTTTAAGATGCTTCTACGCCATCCGAAGTTCTTCAGGTGTGAATTCTTTGTTTAACTCTGTACACCATTTTTTAATAGGATTGTTCGGTTTTCTGGAGTCTAACTTCTTGAGTTCTTTATATATATTGGATATTAGCCCTCTATCTGATGTAGGATTGGTGAAGATCTTTTCCCAATTTGTTGGTTGCCGATTTGTCCTCTTGATGGTGTCCTTTGTCTTACAGAAACTTTGTATCTTTATGAGGTCCCATTTGTCAATTCTTGCTCTTAGAGCTTACGCTATTGGTGTTCTGTTCAGAAACTTTCTCCCTGTACCGATGTCCTCAAGGGTCTTCCCCAGTTTCTTTTCTATTAGCTTCAGAGTGTCTGGCTTTATGTGGAGGTCCTTGATCCATTTGGATTTGAGCTTAGTACAAGGAGACAAGGATGGATCAAGTCGCATTCTTCTGCATGCTGACCTCCAGTTGAACCAGCACCATTTGTTGAAAAGGCTATCTTTTTTCCATTGGATGTTTTCAGCCTCTTTGTCGAGGATCAAGTGGCCATAGGTGTGTGGTTTCATTTCTGGATCTTCATGGGTTCTCTTTTGAGGCTACACGTTGAGACATACACGTCACACCAAATCCTTTCAAGTTACAACGTGTTGTTTAGGAGATACAAGCTAATTTTGTACGATGCGTAATTTCTTCTCCTAAAGTGTTTCCAATAAGTACTTATTTGTCTTTACTCTGCAAAATTGTATTTCCTTATAACGTGGTATTCTTGCATATTCTTTCGAGGGAAAACTTTCCTGTGCCTTCTCTTTTGAGGCTCCTCACTTACACATACACGCAACACCAAAGCTTTTCGAGTTACAACCTGTTATTTAGGAAAAAGAAGATGATTTCGCATGATGCGGGATTTCCTTAAAACGTGGTTTTCTGAAAAATTTTGAAGAAAGAAAATTCTCCTGTGGGTTCTCTTTCGAGGCTACACGTTTAGACGTACATGCCATACCAAATCTTTTCGAGTTACAATGTGTTGTTTAGGAGATACAAGCTAATTTTTTCGATGCGTTAATTCGTCTCGTAAAGTGTTTCCAGTACGTATTTGTCTTTACTCTGCAACATTGTATTTCCTTATAACGTGGTATTCTTACATATTCTTTCGAAATAAAACTATCCTGTGCGTTCTCTTTTGAGGTTACACGCTTAGACACACACGCAACACCAAAGCTTTTCGAGTTACAATGTGTTGTTTAGGAAAAACAAGATAATTTCGCAAGATGCGAGATTTCCTTAAAACCTGGTTTCTGACAAATTTTGATGAAAGAAAATTCTCTTGTGGGTTCTCTGTTGAGGCTACACCTTTAGACGTACATGTCACACCAAATCTTTTCGAGTTACAACGTGTTGTTTAGGAGATACAAGCTAATTTTGTATGATGTGTTATTTCTTCTCGTAAAGGGTTTCCAATATGTACTTATTTGTCTTTTCTCTGCAAAATTGTATTTCCTTATAACGTGGTATTCTTACATAATCTTTCAAGAGAAAACTCTCCTGTGCCTTCTCTTTTGAGGCTACACGCTTACACATACACGCAACACCAAAGCTTTTCGAGTTACAACATGTTGTTTAGGAAAAAGAAGATGATTTCGCACGATGGGGGATTTCCTTGAAGTGTGGTTTTCTGAAAAATTTTGACGAAAGAAAATTCTCCTGTGGTTTCTCTTTTGAGGCTACACGTTTAGACGAACATGCCACACCAAATCTTTTCGAGTTACAACGTGTTGTTTCGGAGATACAAGCTAATTTTGTAGGATGTGTTAATTATTCTCATAAAGTGTTTCCAAGACTTACATATTTGTCTTTACTCTGCAACACTGTATTTCCTTATAACGTGGTATTCTTACATATTCTTTCGAGAGAAAACTATCCCGTGCTTTCACTTTTGCGGCTACACACTTAGACAAAGAGGCAACACCAAACCTTTTCGAGTTACAATGTGTTGTTTATGAAAAACAAGATAATTTCGCACGATGCAGGATTTCCTTAAAACGTAGTTTTCTGAAAAATTTGACGAAAGAAAATTCTTCAGTGGGTTTTCTTTTGGGGCTACATGTGTAGACGTACACGCCACACCAATTCCTTTCGAGTTACCACGTTTTGTTTAGGAGATACAAGCTAATTTTGTATGATGCGTTATTTCTTCTCGTAAAGTGTTTTCAATATGTACGTATTTGTCTTTACTCTGCAACACTTTATTTCCTTATAACGTGGTATTCTTACATATTCTTTGGAGAGAAAACTCTACTGTGCGTTCTCTTTAGAGGCTACACACTTAGACATACACGCAACACCAAAGCTTTTCGAGTTACAATGTGCTGTTTAGGAAAAACAAGATAATTTCGCATGATGTGAGATTTCCATAAAACGTGGTTGTCTGAAAAATGTTGACGAAAGAAAGTTCTCCTGTGGATTTTCTTTTGAGGCTACACATGTAGAGGTACGAGCCACACCAAATCTTTTCGAGTAACAACGTGTTGTTTAGGAGATACAAGCTAATTTTGTACGATGCATTATTTCTTCTCTTAAAGTGTTTCCAATACTATTTGTCTTTACTCTGCAACACTGTATTTCCTTATAACGTGGTATTTTTACATATTCTTTCGAGAGAAAACTCTCCTGTGAGTTCTCTTTTGAGGCTACACGCTTAGACATACACGCAACACCAAAGGTTTTCGAGTTACAACGTGTTGTTTAGGAAAAACAAGATAATTTCGCACGATGCGAGATTTCCTTAAAACGTGGTTTCTGACAAATTTTGATGAAAGAAAATTCGCCTGTGGGTTCTCTTTTGAGGCTACACTTTTAGACGTACACGTCACACCAAATCTTTTCAAGTTACAACGTGTTGTTTAGGAGATACAAGGTAATTTTGAACGATGCGTTATTTCTTCTCCTAAAGTGTTTCCAATATGTATTTATTTGTCTTTACTCTGCAAAATTGTATTTCCTTATAACGTGGTATTCTTACATACTCTTTCGAGAGAAAACTCTCCTTTGCCTTCTCTTTTGAGGCTCCACGCTTACACATACACGCAACACCAAAGCTTTTCGAGTTACAACATGTTGTTTAGGAAAAAGAAGAAGATTTCGCACGATGCGGGATTTCCTTAAAACGTGATTTTCTGAAAATTTTTGAAGAAATGAAATTCTCCTGTAGGTTCTCTTTTGAGGCTACACGTTTAGACGTACATGCCACACGAAATCTTTTCGAGATACAAGGTGTTGTTTAGAAGATTCAAGCTAATTTTTTACGATGCGTTAATTCTTCTCGTGAAGTGTTTCCAATACGTACGTATTTGTCTTTACTCTGCAACATTGTATTTCCTTATAACGTGGTATTCTTACATATTTTTTCTAGAGAAAACTATCCTGTGCGTTCTCTTTTGAGGTTACACACTTAGACATACACGCAACACCAAAGATTTTTGAGTTATAACGTGTTATTTAGGAAAAACAAGATAATTTCGCACGATGCGATATATCCTTAAAACGTGGTTACTGACAAATTTTGATGAAAGAAAATTCTCTTGTGGGTTCCCTTTTGAGGCTACACGCTTAGACGTACACGTCACACCAAATCTTTTCGAGTTACAACGTGTTGTTTAGGAGATACAAGCTAATTTTTTACGATGCGTTATTTCTTCTTGTAAAGTGTTTCCAATATGTACTTATTTGTCTTTACTCTGCAAAATTGTATTTCCTTATAACGTGGTATTCTTACATATTCTTTCAAGAGAAAACTCTCCTGTGCCTTCTCTATTGAGGCTCCACGCTTACACATACACGCAACACCAAAGCTTTTCGAGTTACAACATGTTGCTTAGGAAAAAGAAGATGATTTCGCACAATGCGGGATTTCCTTAAAACGTGGTTTTCTGAAAAATTTTGAAGAAAGAAAATTCTCCTGTGGGTTCTCTTTTGAGGCTACACATTTAGACGTACACGGAACACCAAATCTTTTCGAGTTACAACATGTTGTTTCGGAGATACAAGCTAATTTTGTAAGATGTGTTACTTCTGCTCGTAAAGTTTACCAATATGTACTTATTTGTCTTTACTCTGCAACACTGTATTTCCTTATAACATGGTATTCTTACATATTCTTTTGAGGGAAACGTCTCCTGTGCGTTCTCTTTTGGGCTACACGCTTAGACATACACACAACACCAAAGCTTTTCGAGTTACAACGTGTTGTTTATGAAAAAGAAGATAATTTCACACAATGTGGGATTTCCTTAAAACGTGGTTTTCTGACAAATTTTGACGAAAGAAAATTCTCCTGTGGGTTCTCTTTTGAGGCTTCACGTTTAGAAGTGCAGGCCACACCAAATCCTTTCGAGTTACCACGTGTTGTTTAGGAGATACAAGCTAATTTTTTACGATGCGTTATTTCTTCTCGTAAAGTGTTTCCAATAAGTAAGTATTTGCCTTTACTCTGAAACACTGTATTTCCTTATAACGTGGTATTCTTACATGTTCTTTGGAGAGAAAAATCTCCTGTGCGTTCTCTTAAGTGGCTACACGCATAGACATACACGCAACACCAAAGCTTTTCGAGTTACAACGTGTTGTTTAGGAAAAACAAGATAATTTCGCACGATGCGGGATATCCTTAAAACATGGTTTTCTGACAAATTTTGACGAAAGAAAATTCTCTTGTGGGTTCTCTTTTGAGGGTACACGTTTAGACGTACAAGCCACACCAAATCCTTTCGAGTTATAACGTGTTGTTTAGGAGATACAAGCTAATTTTGTACTATGTGTTATTTCTACTCGTTAAGTTTAAGTGTTTCCAATAAGTATGTATTTGTCTTTACTCTGCAACACTGTATTTCCTTATAACGTGGTATTCCTACATATTCTTTCGGGAGAAAACTCTCCTGTGCGTTCTCTTTTGAGGCTACACGCTTAGACATACACGCAACACCAATGCTTTTCGAGTTACAACATGTTGTTTAGAAAAAACAAGATAATTTCGCACGATGCGGGATTTCCTTAAAACGTGGTTTTTGACAAATTTTGACAAAAGAAAACTCTCCTGTGGGTTCTCTTTTGAGGCTACACGTTTAGACGTACACGCCACACCAAATCTTTTCGAGTTACAGCGTGTTGTTTAGGAGATACAAGCTAATTTTGCATGATGCGTTATTTCTTCTTGTAAAGTGTTTCCAATAAGTATGTATTTGTCTTTACTCTGCAACACTGTATTTCCTTATCACGTGGTATTCTTACATATTCTTTCGAGAGAAAACTATCCTGTGCGTTCTCTTTGGAAGCTACACGCTTAGACATACACGCAACACCAAAGCTTTTCGAGTTACAACGTGTTGATTAGGAAAAACAAGATAATTTCGCCCGATGCGGGATTTCCTTAAAACGTGGTTTTCTGACAAATTTTGACGTAAGAAATTTCTCCTGTGGGTTCTCTTTTGAGGCTACATGTTCAGAAGTACACGCCACACCAAATCTTTTTGAGTTACCACGTGTTGTTTTGGAGATACAAGCTAATTTTGTACCATGTGCTATTTCTTCTCATAATGTGTTTCCAATAAGTACGTATACGTCTTTACTATGCAGCAATATGTTTCCTTATAACGTGGTTATCTTACATATTCTTTCGAGAGAAAACTCTCCTGTGCATTCTCTTTTGAGGCTACACGCTTAGACATACACCCTACACCAAAGCTTTTCGAGTTAAAACGTGTTGTTTAGGAAGAACAAGATAATTTTTCACGATGCGGGATTTCCTTAAAACGTGGTTTTCTGAAAAATTTTGATGAAAGAAAATTCTCCTGTGGGTTCTCTTTTGAGGCTACACGTTTAGACGTACACGCCACACAAAATCTTTTCGAGTTACAACGTGTTGTTTAGGAGATACAAGCTAATTTTGTACGATGCTTTATTTCATCTCGTAAAGTTTATGGGTTTCCAATACATACGTATTTGTCTTTATTCTGCAACATTGTATTTCCTTATAACGTGGTATCCTTACAAATTCTATCGAGAAAAAACTCTCCTGTGCGTTCTCTTTTGAGGCTACACGCTTAGACATACACGCAACACCAAAGCTTTTCGATTTACAACGTGTTGTTTAGGAAAAACAAGATAATTTCACACGATGCGGGATTTCCGTAAAACGTGGTTTTCTGAAAAGTTTTGACAAAAGAAAATTCTCCTGTGGGTTCTCTTTTGATGCTACACGTTTAGACGTACACGCCACACCAAATCTTTTCGAGTTACAACTTGTTGTTTAGGAGATACAAGCTAATTTTGTACGTTGCGTTATTTCTTCTGGTAAAGTGTTTCCAATACATACGTATTTGCCTTAACTCTGCAACACTGTATTTCCTTATAAAGTGGTATTCTTACATACTCTTTTGAGAGAAAACTCTCCTATGCGTTCTCTTTTGAGGCTACACGCTTAGACACAGACGCAACACCAAAGGTTTTCGAGTTACAACGTGTTGTTTAGGAAAAAGAAGATAATTGCGCACGATGCGGGATTTCCTTAAAACGTGGTTTTCTGAAAAATTTTGACGAAAGAAAATTCTCCTGTGGGTTCTCTTTTGAAGCTACACGTTTAGACGTACAGGCCACACCAAATCTTTGTAAGTTACAACGAGTTGTTTAGGAGATACAAGCTAATTTTGTACTATGCTTTATTTCTTCTCGTAAAGTTTTTCCAATACGTATTTGTCTTTACTCTACAACACTGTGTTTCCTAATAACGTGGTATTCTTACATATTCTTTCGAGACAAAACTCTCCTTTGCATTCTCTTTTGAGGCTACACGCTTAGACATACATGCAACAACAAAGCTTTTCGAGTTACAACATGTTGTTTCCGAAAAAAAAAAGATAATTTCGCACGATGCGGGATTTCCATAAAACGTGGTTTTCTGACAAATTTTGACGAAAGAAAATTCTCCTGTGGGTTCTCTTTTGAGGCTACACGTTTAGATGTACACGCCACACCAAATCTTTTTGAGATACAACGTGTTGTTTAGGAGATACAAGCTAATTTTTTTAGATGCGTTATTTCTTCTCGTAAAGTTTAAGTGTTTCCAATACGTATGTATTTGCCTTTACTCTGCAACACTGTATTTCTTTATAACGTGGTATTCTTACATATTCTTTCGAGAGAAAACTCTCCTGTGCGTTCTCTTTGGAGGCTACACGCTTAGACATACATGCAACACCAAAGCTTTTCGAGTTAAAACGTGTTGTTTAGGAAAAACAAGATAATTTCGCATGATGCGCGATTTCCTTAAAACTTGGTTTTCTGACAAATTTTGACAAAAGATAATTCTCCCGTGGGTTCAATTTTGAGGGTACACATTGAGACGTACAAGCCACACCAAATCCTTTCGAGTTATAACGTGTTGTTTAGGAGATACAAGCTAATTTTTTACTATGTGTTATTTCTACTCGTTAAGTTTAAGTGTTTCCAATAAGTATGTATTTGTCTTTACTCTGCAACACTGTATTTCCTTATAACGTGGTATTCCTACATATTCTTTCGGGAGAAAACTCTCCTGTGCGTTCTCTTTTGAGGCTACATGCTTAGACATACACGCAACACCAATGCTTTTCGAGTTACAACATGTTGTTTAGGAAAAACAAGATAATTTCGCACGATGCGGGATTTCCTTAAAACGTGGTTTTTGACAAATTTTGACAAAAGAAAACTCTCCTGTGGGTTCTCTTTTGAGGCTACACGTTTAGACCTACACGCCACACCAAATCTTTTCGAGTTACAGCGTGTTGTTTAGGAGATACAAGCTAATTTTACATGATGCGTTATTTCTTCTCGTAAAGTGTTTCCCATAAGTACGTATTTGTCTTTACTCTGCAACACTTTATTTCCTTATAACATGGTTTTCTTACATATTTTTTTGAGAGAAAACTATCCTGTGCGTTCTCTTTGGAGGCTACACGCTTACACATACACGCAACACCAAAGCTTTTCGAGTTACAACGTGTTGATTAGGAAAAACAAGATAATTACGCACGATGCGGGATTTCCTTAAAACGTGGTTTTCTGACAAATTTTGACGTTAGAAAATTCTCCTGTGGGTTCTCTTCTGAGGCTACACTTTCAGACGTACATGCCACACCAAATCTTTTTGAGTTACCACGTGTTGTTTCAGAGATACAAGCTAATTTTGTACCATGCGTTATTTCTACTCATAATGTGTTTCCATTAAGTACGTATATGTCTTTACTCTGCAGCAATATATTTCCTTATAACGTGGCATTCTTACATATTCTTTCGAGAGAAAACTCTCCTGTGCATTCTCTTTTGAGGCTGCATGCTTAGACATACACGCAACACCAAAGCTTTTCTAGTTACAACGTGTTGTTTAGGAAAAACAAGATAATTTCGCACGATGCGGGATTTCCTTAAAACGTGGTTTTCTGACAAATTTTGACGAAAGAAAACTCTCCTGTGGGTTCTCTTTTGAGGCTACACTTTTAGACGAACACGCCACACCAAATCTTTTTGAGTTACAACGTGTTGTTTAGGACATACAAGCTAATTTTGCAAGATGCGTTATTTCTCTCATAAAGTGCTTCCAATACGTACGTATTTGTCTTTACTCTGCCACACTGTATTTCCTTATAACGTGGTATTCTTACATATTCTTTCGAGAGAAAACTCTCCTGTGCGTTCTCTTTTGGGGCTACACGCTTAGACATACACCAAACACCAAAGCTTTTCGAGTTACAACGTGTTGATTAGGAAAAACAAGATAATTACGCACGATGCGGGATTTCCTTAAAACGTGGTTTTCTGGAAAATTTTGACGAAAGAAAATTCTCCTGTGGGTTCTCTTTTGAGGCTACACGTTTAGATGTACAGGCCACACCAAATCTTTTTAAGTTACAACGTGTTGTTTAGGAGATACAAGCTAATTTTTTACGATGCGTTATTTCTTCTCCTAAAGTTTTTCCAATACGTATTTGTCTTTACTCTACAACACTCTGTTTCATAATAACGTGGTATTCTTACATATTCTTTCGAGTAAAAACTCTCCTTTGCATTCTCTTTTGAGGCTACACGCTTAGACATACACGCAACAACAAAGCTTTTTGAGTTACAACGTGTTGTTTCGAAAAAACAAGATAATTTCGCACGATGCGGGATTTCCATAAAACGTGGTTTTCTGACAAATTTTGAAGAAAGAAAATTCTCCTGTGGGTTCTCTTTTGAGGCTACACATTTAGACTTACACGCCACACCAAATCCTTTCGAGTTACAACGTGTTGGTTAGGAGATACAAGCTAATTTTTTAAGATGCGTTATTTCTTCTCGTAAAGGTTAAATGTTTCCAATACGTATGTATTTGCCTTTACTCTGCAACACTGTATTTCCTTATAACGTGGTAATCTTGCATATTCTTTCGAGAGAAAAACTCTCCTGTGAGTTCTCTTTAGAGGCTACATGCTTAGACATACACGCAACATCAAAGCTTTTCGAATTACAACCTGTTTTAAGTAAATCCCGCATTGTGCGAAATTATCTTGTTTTTCCTACACAACACATTGTAACTCGAAAAGCTTTGGTGTTGCGTGTATGTCTAAACGTGTGACCTCAAAAGAGAACGCACAGGAGAGTTTTCTCTCGAAAGAATATATAAGAATACCACGTTATAAGGAAATACAGTGTTGCAGAGTAAAGACAATTACGTATGTATTGGAAACACTTTACGAGAAGAAATAACGCATCGTACAAAATTAGCTTGTATCTCCTAAAGAACACGATGTAACTCGAAAAGATTTGGTGTGGCGTGTACGTCTAAACGTGCAGCCTCAAAAGAGAACTCACAGGAGAATATTCTTTCGTCAAAATTTGTCAGAAAAAAACGTTTTATGGAAATCCCGCATCGTGGAAATTATCTTGTTTTTCCTAAACAACACGTTGTAACTCGAAAAGCTTTGGTGCTGTGTGTATGTCTAAGCGTGTAGCCTCAAAAGAGAACACACAAGAGAGTTTTCTCTCGAAAGAATATGTAAGAATACCACGTTATAAGGAAATACAGTGTTGCAGAGTAAAGACAAATAAGTACGTATTGGACACACTTTACGAGAAGAAATAACGCATCTTAAAAAATTAGCTTGTATCTCCTAAACAACACGTTGAAACTCAAAAAGATTTGGTGTGGCGTGTACATCTAAATGTGTAGCCTCAAAAGAGAACCCACAGGAGAATTTTCTTTCGTCAAAATTTGTCAGAAAACCAAGTTTTTAGGAAATCCCGCATCTTGCAAAATTATCTTGTTCTTCCTAAACAACACGGTGTAACTCGAAAAGCTTTGGTGTTGCGTATATGTCTAAGCGTGTAGCCTCAAATGAGAACGCACAGGAGAGTTTTCTCTATAAAGAATATGTAAGAATACCACATTATAAGGAAATACAGTGTTGCAGAATAAAGACATATACTTACTTATTGGAAACACTTTAGGAGAAGAAATAACGCATCGTACAAAATTAGCTTGTATCTCCTAAACAACACGGTGTAACTTAAAAAGATTTGGTGTGGCCTGTACGTCTAAACGTGTAGCCTCAAAAGAGAACCCATAGAGGAATTTTCCTTAGTCAAAATTTGTCAGAAAACCACTTATTAAGGAAATCCCGCATCGTGCGTAATTATCTTGTTTTTCCTAAACAACACGTTGTAACTTGAAAAGCTTTGGTGTTGCGTGTATGTCTAAGTGCGTAGCCTCAAAGGGGAACGCACAGGAGAGTTTTCTCTCGAAAGAATATGTAAGAATACCGCGTTATAAGGAAATACAGTGAAGCAGAATATAGACAAATACGTACTTACTGGAAACACTTTACGAGAAGAAATAAAGCATCATGCAAAATTAGCTTGTATCTCCTAAAGAACACGTTGTAACTGGAAAAGATTTGTTGTGGTGTGTACGTCTAAACGTGTAGCCTCAAAAGAGAACCCACAGGAGACTTTTCTTTGGTCAAAATTTGTCAAAAACCACTTTTTACGGAAATCCCGCACCGTGCGAAAATATCTTGTTTTTCCTAAACAACACTTTGTAACTCGAAAGGATTTGGTGTTGCGTGTATTTCTAATCGTGTAGCCTCAAAAGAGAATGCACAGGAGAGTTTTCTCCCGAAAGAATATGTAGGAATACCACGTTTTAAGGAAATACAGTGTTGCAGAGTAAAGACAAATACATACTTATTGGAAACACTTAAACTTTAAGAGATGAAATAACACATAGTACAAAATTAGCTTGTATCTCCTAAACAACACTTTATAACTTGAAAGGATTTGTTGTGGCGTGTACGTCTAAACGTGTACCCTCAAAAGAGAACCCACAGGAGAATTTTATCCTGTGCGTTCTCTTTTGAGGCTACACGCTTAGACATAAACGCAACACCAAAGCTTTTCGAGTTACAACGTGTTGTTTAGGAAAAACAAGATAATTTCGCACGATGCGAGATTTCCTTAAAACCTGGTTTCTGACAAATTTTGATGAAATAAAATTCTCCTGTGAGTACTCTTTTGAGGCTACACTTTTAGACGTACACGCCACACCAAATCTTTTCGAGTTACAACGTGTTGTTTAGGAGATACAAGCTAATTTTGTACGATGCGTTATTTCTTCTTGTAAGTGTTTCCAATATGTACTTATTTGTATATACTCTGCAAAATTGTATTTCCGTATAACGTGGTATTCTTACATATTCTTTCGAGAGAAAACTCTCCTGTGCCTTTTCTTTTGAGGCTCCACGCTTACACATGCACGCAACACCAATGCTTTTCAAGTTACAACATGTTGTTTAGGAAAAAGAAGATGATTTCACACGATGCGGGATTTCCTTAAAACGTGGTTTTTTGAAAAATTTTGAAGAAAGAAAATTCTCCTGTAGGTTCTCTTTTGAGGCTACACGTTTAGACGTACATGCCACACCAAATCTTTTCGAGTTACAACGTGTTGTTTACGAGATACAAGCTAATTTTTTAAGATGCGTTAATTCTTCTCGTAAAGTGTTTCCAACACGTACGTATTTGTCTTTACTCTGCAACATTGTATTTCCTTATAACGTGGTATTCTTACATATTCTTTCAAGAGAAAACTATCCTGTGCATTCTCTTTTGAGGTTACACACTTAGACATACAGGCAACATCAAAGCTTTTTGAGTTATAACGTGTTATTTAGGAAAAACAAGATAATTTCGCACGATGCGAGATTTCCTTATAACGTGGTTTCTGACAAATTTTGATGAAAGAAAAGTCTCTTGTGGGTTCCCTTTTGAGGCTACACGCTTAGACGTACACGTCACACCAAATCTTTTCGAGTTACAATGTGTTGTTTAGGAGATACAAGCTACTTTTTTACGATGCGTTATTTCTTCTTGTAAAGTCATTCCAATATGTACTTATTTGTCTTTACTCTGCAAAATTGTATTTCCTTATAACGTGGTATTCTTATATAATCTTTCGAGAGAAAACTCTCCTGTGCCTTCTCTTTTGAGGCTTCATGCTTACACATACACGCAACACCAAAGCTTTTCGAGTTACAACATGTTGTTTAGGAAAAAGAAGATGATTTCGCACGATGCAGGATTTCCTTAAAACGTGCTTTTCTGAAAAATTTTGACGAAAGAAAATTCTCCTGTGGGTTCTCTTTTGAGGCTACACGTTTAGAAGTACACGGCACACCAAATCTTTTCGAGTTACCACGTGTTGTTTCGTGGATACAAGCTAATGTTGTAAGATGTGTTACTTCTGCTCGTAAAGTTTTCCAATAAGTACTTATTTGTCTTTACTCTACAACAGTGTATTTCCTTATAACGTTGTATTCTTACATATTCTTTCGAGAGAAAACTCTCCTGTGCGTTCTTTTTAGAGGCTACACGCTTAGACATACACGCAACCCCAAAGCTTTTTGAGTTACAATGTGTCGTTTAGGAAATACAAGATAATTTTGCACGATGCGAGATTTCCATAAAACGTGGTTGTCTGAAAAATTTTGACGAAAGAAAGTTATCCTGTGGGTTCTCTTTTGAGGCTACACGTGTAGAGGTACGAGCCACACCAAATCTTTTCGAGTTACAACGTGTTGTTTAGGAGATACAAGCTAATTTTGTACGATGTGTTATTTCTTCTCTTAAAGTGTTTCCAATACGTACGTAGTTGTCTTTACTCTGCAACACTTTATTTCCTTATAACGTGGTATTCTTACATATTCTTTCGAGAGAAAACTCTCCTGTGCGTTCTCTTTTGAGGCTACACGCTTAGACATACACGCAACACCAAAGCTTTTCGAGTTACAACGTGTTGTTTAGGACAAACAAGATAATTTCGCACGATGCGAGATTTCCTTAAAACGTGGTTTCTGACAAATTTTGATGAAAGAAAATTCTCCTGTGTGTTCTCGTTTGAGGCAACACTTTTAGATGTACACGTCACACCAAATCCTTTCGAGTTACAACGTGTTGTTTAGGAGATACAAGATAATTTTGTAAGATGTGTTATTTCTTCTCATAAAGTGTTTCCAATATGTACTTATTTGTCTTTACTCTGCAAAATTGTATTTCCTTATAACGTGGTATTCTTACATATTCTTTGGAGTGAAAACTCTCCAGTGCCTTCTCTTTTGAGGCTCCACGCTTACACATACACGCAACACCATAGCTTTTCGAGTTACAACATGTTGTTTAGGAAAAAGAAGATGATTTCGCACGATGCCGGATTTCCTTAAAATGTGGTTTTCTGAAAAATTTTGAATAAAGAAAATTCTCCTGTGGGTTCTCTTTTGAGGCTACACGTTTAGACGTACACGCCACACCAAATCCTTTCAAGTTACCACGTGTTGTTTAGGAGATACAAGCTAATTTTGTACGAAGCATTATTTCTTCTCGTAAAGTGTTTCCAATACGTACTTATTTGTCTTTAATCTGCTACACTGTATTTCCTTATAACATGGTATTCTTACATATTATTTCGAGGGAAAACTCTCCTGTGCGTTCTCTTTTGAGGGGACACGCTTAGACAAACATGCAACGCCAAAGCTTTTCGAGTTACAATGTGTTGTTTAGGAAAAACAAGATAATTTAGCACGATGCGAGATTTCCATAAAACGTGGTTTTCTGAAAAATTTTGACGAAAGAAAGTTCTCCTGTGGGTTCTCTTTTGAGGCTACACGTGTAAAGGTATGAGCCACACCAAATCTTTTCGAAATACAACGTGTTGTTTAGGAGATATAAGCTAATTTTTTACGATGCGTTAATTCTTCTCATAAAGTGTTTCCAATAAGTACATATTTGTCTTTACACTGCAGCATTATATTTCCTTATAACGTGGTATTCTTACATATTCCTTCGAGAGAAAACTATCCTGTGCGTTCCCTTTTGGGGCTACACACTTAGACATACAGGCAACACCAAAGCTTTTCGAGTTACAACGTGTTGTTTATGGAAAACAAGATAATTTTGTACGATGCGGGATTTCCTTAAAACGTGGTTTTCTGACAAATTTTGACGAAAGAAAATTCTCCTGTGGCTTCTGTTTTGAGGCTACACGTTTAGACGTGCACGCCACACCAAATCCTTCCGAGTTACAACGTGTTGTTTAAGAGATACAAGCTAATTTTGTATGATGCGTTATTTCTTTTCGTAAAGTGGTTCCAATACATATGTATTTTTCTTTACTCTGCAACACTGTATTTCCTTGTAACGTTGTATTCTTACATGTTCTTTCGAGAGAAAACTCTCCTGTGCATTCTCTTTAGAGGCTACATGCTCAGACATACACGCAACACCGAAGCTTTTCGAGATACAACGTGTTGTTTAGGAAAAACAAGATAATTTTGCACGAAGCGGGATTTCCTTAAAACGTGCTTTTCTGACAAATTTTGACGAAAGAAAGTTCTCCTGTAGGTTCTCTTTTGAGGCTACACGTGTAGACGTACGAGCCACACCAAATATTTTTCAGTTACAACGTGTTGTTTAGGAGACACAAGCAAATATTGTATGATGCGTTATTTCTTCTCGTAAAGTGTTTCCAATACGTACATATTTGTCTTTACTCTGCAACACTGTATTTCCTTATAACATGGTATTCTTACATATTTTTTCGAGGGAAAACAATCCTGTGCATTCTCTTTTGAGGCTACACGATTAGACAAACACGCAACACCAAAGCTTTTCGAGTTACAACGTGTTGTTTAGGAAAAAGAAGATGATTTCGCATGATGCGGGATTTCCTAAAAACCTGGTTTTCTGAAAAATTTTGACGAAAGAAAATTCTCCTGTGGGTTCACTTTTGAGGCTACATATTTAGACGTACACGTCACACCAAATCTTTTCGGGTTACATTGTATTGTTTAGGAGATACAAGCTAATTTTTTATAATGCGTTAATTCTCGTAAAGTGTTTCCAATACGTACGTATTTGTCTTTACTCTGCAACACTGTATTTCCTTATAACGTGGCATTCTTACATATTCTTTTGAGAGAAAACTATCCTGTGCATTCCCTTTTGAGGCTAAACACTTAGACATACAGGCAACACCAAAGCTTTTTGAGTTACAACGTGTTGTTTATAAAAAACAAGATACTTTCGCACGATGCCGGATTTCCTTAAAACATGGTTTTCTGACAAATTTTGACGAAAGAAAATTATTCTGTTGGTTCTCTTTAGAGGCTTCACGTTTCGACGTGCACGTCACACCTAATCCTTTCGAGTTACCACGTGTTGTTTAGGACATACAAGCTAATTTTGTACGATGCTTTATTTCTTCTCGTAAAGTGTTTCCAATACGTACGTGTTTGTCTTTACTCTGCAACACTGTATTTCCTTATAACGTGGTATTCTTACACATTCTTTGGAGAGAAAACTATCCTGTGCGTTCCCTTTTGAGGCTACCACTTAGACATACAGGCAACACCAAAGCTTGTCAAGTTACGACGTGTTGTTTATGAAAAAGAAGATAATTTCGCACGATGCGGGATTTCCTTAAAACTTGGTGTTCTGACAAATTTTGACGAAAGAAAATTCTCCTGTGGGTTCTCTTTTGAGGCTACACGTTTAGACTTGCACGCCACACCATATCCTTTTGAATTACCACGTGTTGTTTAGGAGATACAAGCTAATTTTGTACGATGCATTATTTATTCTCATAAAGTGTTTCCAATATTTACGTATTTGTCTTTACTCTGCAACACTGTATTTCCTTATAACATTGTATTCTTACATGTTCTTTCGAGAGAAAACTCTCCGGTGCGTTCTCTTTAGAGGCTACACGCTTAGACATACACGCAACACCAAAGCTTTTCGAGTTACAACGTGTTGTTTAGGAAAAACAGGATAATTTTGCACGATGCGGGATATCCTTAAAACGTGGTTTTCTGACAAATTTTGATGAAAGAAAGTTCTCCTGTGCGTTGTCTTTTGAGGCTACAGGTTTAGATGTACATGCCACACCAAATCTTTTCGAGTTACAACTTGTTGTTTAGGAGATACAAGGAAATTTTGTTCGATGCGTTATTTCTTCTTGTAAAGTGTGTCCAATATGTACTTAATTGTCTTTACTCTGCAACACTGTATTTCCTTATAACGTGATATTCTTACATATTCTTTCGAGGAAAAACTCTCCTGTGCGTTCTCTTTTGGGCTACACGCTTAGACATACACGCAACACCAAAGCTTTTCGAGTTACAACGTGTTGTTTAGGAAAAACAAGATAATTTCGCACAATGCAGGACTTCCTTAAAACGTGGTTTTCTGAAAAAATTTTGACCAAAGAAAATTCTCCTGTGGGTTCTCTTTTGATGCTACACGTTTAGATGTAAACACCACACCAAATCTTTTCGAGTTACAACGTGTTGTTTACACCAAAGCTTTTCGAGTTACAACGTGTTGTTTAGGAAAAACAAGATAATTTCGCACGATGCGGGATTTCCTTAAAACGTGGTTTTCTGACATATTTTGACGAAAGAAAATTCTCCTGTGGGTTCTCTTTTGAGGCTACACGTTTCAACGTACACGCCACACAAAATCTTTTCGCGTTACAACGTGTTGTTTAGGAAATACAAGCTAATTTTGTACGATGTATCATTCCTTCTCGTAAAGTGTTTCCAATATGTATGTATCTGTCTTTACTCTGCAACACTGTATGTCCTTATAACGTGGTATTCTTACATATTCTTTCGAGAGAATACTCTCTTGTGCGTTCTCTTTTGAGGCTACACGCTTCGACATACATGCAAAACCAAAGCTTTTCGAGTTACAACGTGTTGTTTAGGAAAAACCAGATAATTTCACACGATGCCGGATTTCCTTAAAACGTGCTTTTCTGAAAAAATTTTGACGAAAGAAAATTCTCCTGTGGGTTCTCTTTTGAGGCTACACCTTTAGATGTAAACACCACACCAAATCCTTTCGAGTTACTACGTGTTGTTTAGGAGATACAAGCTAATTTTTTCCCATGCATTATTTCTTCTCGTAAAGTGTTTCAAATACGTACATAATTGTCTTTACTCTGTAACACTGTTTTTCCATATAACGTAGTATTCCTACATATTCTTTCGCGAGAAAACTCTCCTGTGCGTTCTCTTTTGAGGCTACATTCTTAGACATACACCCAATACCAAAGCTTTTTGAGTTACAACGTGTTGTTTAGGAAAAACAAGATAATTTCGCACGATGTGGGATTTCCTTAAAACGTGGTTTTCTGACATATTTTGACCAAAGAAAATTCTACTGTGGGTTCTCTTATAAGGCTACACTTTTAGACGTACACGCCACACCAAATCTTTTCGAGTTACGACGTGTTGTTTAGGAGAAACAAGCTAATTTTGTACGATGCAATATTTCGTCTGGTAAAGTGTTTCCAATACATATGTAATTGTCTTTATTCTGCAACACTGTATTTCCTTATAACTTGGTATTCTTACATATTCTTTCGAGAGAAAACTCTCCTGTGCATTCTCTTTTGAGGCTACATGCTTAGACATACACGCTACACCAAAGCTTTTCGAGTTACAACTTGTTGTTTAGGAAAAACAAGATAATTTCGCACGATGCGGGATTTCCTTAAAATGTGGTTTTCTGACAAATTTTGACCAAAGAAAATTCTCCAGTGTATTCTCTTTAGATGCTACACGTTTAGAGGTACATGCCACACCAAATCTTTTCGAGTAACAATGTGCTTTTTAGTAAATACAAGCTAATTTTGAACGATGCATTATTTCTTCTCGTAAAGTGTTTCCAATATGTATGCATCTGTCTTTACTCTGCAACACTGTATTTCCTTATAACGTGGTATTCTTACATATTCTTTCTAGAGAAAACTCTCCTGTGCGTTCTCTTTTGAGGCTACACGCTTAGACATACACGCAGAACCAAAGCTATTTGAGTCACAACGTGTTGTTTAGGAAAAACAAGATAATTTCGCACGATGCGGGATTTCCTTAATACGTGGTTTTCTGACAAATTTTGACGAAAGAAAATTCTCCTGTGGGTTCTCTTTTGAGGCTACACGCCACACCAAATCTTTTCGAGTTACAACGCGTTGTTTAGGAGATACAAGCTAATTTTGTACGATGCGTTATTTCTTCTCGTAAAGTGTTTCCAATACGTATGTATTTGTCTTTACTCTGCAACACTGTATTTCCTTATAACGTGGTATTCTTATATATTCTTTCGAGAGAAAACTCTCCTGTGCTTTCTCTTTGAGCCCACACGTTTAGACATACACGCAACACCAAAGCTTTTCGAGTTAAAACGTGTTGTTAGGGAAACACAAGATAATTTCGCACAATGCGGGATTTCCTTAAAACGTGGTTTTCTGACAAATTTTGACGAAAGAAAATTCTCCTGTGGGTTCTCTTTTGAGGCTACACATTTCAACGTACACGCCACACCAAATCTTTTCGAATTACAGCGTGTTGTTTAGGAAATACAAGCTAATTTTGTACGATGTATTATTCCTTCTCGTAAAGTGTTTCCAATACGCATGTATCTGTCTTTACTCTGCAACACTGTATTTCCTTATAACGTGGTATTCTTACATATTCTTTCGAGAGAATACTCTACTGTGCATTCTCTTTTGAGGCTACACGCTTAGACATACACGCAACACCAAAGCTTTTCGAGTTACAACGTGTTGTTTAGCAAAAACAAAATAATTTCGCACGATGCGGGATTTCCTTAAAACGTGGTTTTCTGAAAAAATTTTGATGAAAGAAAATACTCCTGTGGGTTCTCTTTTGAGGCTACACGTTTAGATGTAAACACCACATCAAATCCTTTTGAGTCACAACGTGTTGTTTAGGAGATACAAGCTAATTTTATACCATGCGTTATTTCTTCTCCTAAAGTGTTTCCAATACGTACATATTTGTCTTTACTCTGCAACACTGTATTTCCATATATCGTGGTTTTCTTACATATTCTTTCGATGAAACCTCTCCTGTGCGTTCTCTTTTGAGGCTACATGCTTAGACATACACGCAACACCAAAGCTTTTCGAGTTACAATGTGTTGTTTTCGAAAAACAAAATAATTTCTCACGATGCGGGATTTCCTTAAAACGTGGTTTTCTGAAAAATTTTGACGAAAGAAAATACTCCTGTGGGTTCTCTTTTGAGGCTACACGTTTAGACGTGCACGCCACACGAAATCCTTTTGAGTCACAACGTGTTGTTTAGGAGATACAAGCTAATTTTGTAGATGCGTTATTTCTTCTCGTTAAGTGTTTCCAATACATACATATTTGTCTTTACTCTGCAACACTGTATTTCCATATATCGTGGTTTTCTTACATATTCTTTCGAGAGAAACCTCTCCTGTGCATTCTCTTTTGAGGCTACATGCTTAGACATACACGCAACACCAAAGCTTGTCGAGTTACAACGTGTTGTTTTGGAAAAACAAAATAATTTCGCACGATGCGTGATTTCCTTAAAACGTGGTTGTCTGACAAATTTTGACGAAAGAAAATTCTCCTGTGGGTTCTCTTTTGAGGCTACATGTTTAGACGTACACGCCACATGAAATCTTTTCCAGTTACAACGTGTTGTTTAGGAGATACAAGCTAATTTTGTAGATGCGTTATTTCTTCTCGTTAAGTGTTTCCAATAGGTATGTATTTGTCTTTACTCTGCAACACTGTATTACCTTAAACGTGGTATTCTTACATATTCTTTCGAGAAAAAACTCTCCTGTGCATTCTCTTTAGAGGCCACACGTTTAGACATACACGCAACCCAAAAGCTTTTCGAGTTACAACGTGTTGTTTAGGAAAAACAAGATAATTTCGCATGATGCAGGATTTCCTTAAAATGTGGTTTTCTCAAAAAATTTTGACGAAAGAAAATTCTCCTGTGGGTTCTCTTTTGAGGCTACACGTTTAGATGTAAACACCACACCAAACCTTTTCGAGTTACAACGTGTTGTTTAGGAGATACAAGCTAATTTTTTACCATGCGTTATTTCTTCTCATAAAGTGTTTCCAATATATACATATTGGTCTTTACTCTGAAACACTGTATTTCCAAATAACGTGGTATTCTTACATATTCTTTCGAGAGAAAACTCTCCTGTGCATTCTCTTTTGAGGCTACACGCTTAGACATACACGCAACACCAAAGCTTTTCGAGTAACAACGTGTTGTTTAGGAAAAACAAGATAATTTCGCACGATGAGGGATTTCCTTAAAACGTGGTTTTCTGACAAATTTTGACGAAAGAAAATTCTCCTGTGGGTTCCCTTTTGGGGCTACATGTTTAGACGTACACGCCACACCAAATCTTTTCGAGTTACAACGTGTTGTTTAGGAGATACAAGCTAATTTTGTACGATACATTATTTCTTCTCGTAAAGTGTTTCCAATAAGTACCTATTTGTCTTTACTCTGCAACACTGTATTTCCTTATAACGTGGTATTCTTACATATTCTTTCAAGAGAAAACTCTTCTGTGCGTTCTCTTCTGAGGCTACACGCTTAGACATACACGCAACACAAAAGCTTTTTGAGTTACAACGTGTTGTTTAGGAAAAACAAGATAATTTTGCACGATGCGGGATTTCCTTAAAAGGTGGTTTTCTGACAAATTTTGACGAAAGAAAATTCTCCTGTGGGTTCTCTTTTGAGGCTACACGTTTAGATGTAAACACCACACCAAATCTTTTCGAGTTACAACGTGTTGTTGAGGAGGTACAAGCTAATTTTTTACCATGAGTTTTTTCCTCTCGTAAAGTGTTTCCATACGTACATATTTGTCTTTACTCTGCAACACTGTATTTCCATATAACGTGGTATTCTTATATATTCTTTCGAGAGAAAACTCTCCTGTGCGTTCTCTTTTGAGGCTACACGCTTAGACATACACGCAACACCAAAACTTTTCGAGGTATAAGGTATTGTTTAGGAAAAACAAGATAATTTCGCACGATGCGGGATTTCCATAAAACGTGGTTTTCTGGAAAATTTTGACGAAAGAAAATTCTCCTGTGGGTTCACTATTGAGGCTACACGTTTAGATGTAAACGCCACAACAAATCTTTTCGAGTTACAACGTGTTGTTTAGGAGATACAAGCTAATTTTTTACCATGCGAGAAGAAATACCGAATGTTGCAGAGTAAAGACAAATACATAAGTATTGGAAACACTTTATGAGAAGAAATAATGCATCGTACAAAATTAGCTTGTATCTCCTAAACAACACGTTGTAACTCGAAAAGAATTGGTGTGGCATGTATGTCTAAAGGTGTAGCCTCAGAAGAGATCCCATAGGAGAATTTTCTTTCATCAAAATTTTTCAGAAAATCACGTTTTAAGGAAATCCCACATCGTGCGAAATTATCTTGGTTTTCCTAAACAACACGTTGTAACTCGAAGAGCTTTGGTGTTGCATGTATGTCTTAGTGTGTAGCCTCAAAAGGGAACACACAGGATAGTTTTCTCTCGAAAGAATATGTAAGAATACCACGAATAAGGAAATACAGTGTTGCAGAGTAAAGACAAATACGTACGTATAGGAAACACTTTACTAGAAGAATTAACGCGTCTTACAAAATTAGCATGTATCTCCTTAACAACACGTTGTAACTCGAAAAGATTTGGTGTGGCATGTATATCTAAACGTGTAGCCTCAAATGAGAACCCACAGGAGAATTTTCTTTCGTCAAAATTTTTCAGAAAACCACGTTTTAAGGAAATCCCGCATCATGCCAAATCATCTTTTTCCTAAACAACATGTTTTAACTCGAAAAACTTTGGTGTTGCGTGTAGGTCTAAGCGTGGAACCTCAAAAGAGAAGGCACAGGAGAGTTTTCTCTCGAAAGAACACGTAAGAATTCAACGTTATAAGGAAATACAGTGTTGAAGAGTAAAGACAAATACATATGTATTGGAAACACTTTGCAAGAAGAAATAACGCATCGTACAAAATTAGCTTGTATCTCCTAAACAACACGTGGTAACTCGAAAGGATTTGGTGTGACGTGTACATCTAAATGCGTAGCCTCAAAAGAGAACCCACAGGAGAATTTTCTTTCGTCAAAATTTGTCAGAAAACCACGATTTAAGGAAATCCTGCATCGTGCGAAGTTATCTTGTTTTTCATAAACAACACGTTGTAACTCGAAACGCTTTGGTGTTGCCTGTATGTCTAAGTGTGTAGCCTCAAAAGGGAACGCCCAGGATAGTTTTCTCTCGAAAGATTATGTAAGAATACCACGTTATAAGGAAATACAGTGTGGCAGAGTAAAGACAAATACGTACATATTGGAAACACTTTACGAGAAGAATTAACGCATCATAAAAAATTAGCTTATATCTCCTAAACAACACGTTGTAATTCGAAAAGATTTGGTGTGGCGTGTACGTCTAAACGTGTAGCCTCAACAGAGAACACACAGGAGAATTTTCTTTCGTTAAAATTTTTCAGAAAACCACGTATTTAGGAAATCCCGCATCGTGCAACATCATCTTCTTTTTCCTAAACAACATGATGTAACTCGAAAAGCTTTAGTCTTCCGTGTATGTGTAAGCATGGAGCCTCAAAAGAGAAGGCACAGGAGAGTTTTCTCTCGAAAGAATATGTAAGAATACCACGTTATAAGGAAATACAATTTTGCAGAGTAAAGTCAAATAAGTACCTATTGGAAACACTTTATGAGAAGAAATAACGCATCATAAAAAATTAGCTTGTATCTCCTAAACAACACGTTGTAACTCGAAAAGATTTGGTGTGACGTGTACGTCTAAACGTGTAGCCTCAAAAGAGAACCGACAGGAGAATTTTCTTTCATCAAAATTTGTCAGAAACCACGTTTTAAGGAAATCTCGCATCGTACGAAACTATCTTGTTTTCCCTAAACAACACGTTGTAACTCGAAAAGCTCTGGCGTTATGTGTATGTCTAAGCATGTAGCCTCAAAGGAGAACGCACAGGAGAGTTTTCTCTCAAAAGAATATGTAAGAATACCAAGTTATAAGGAAATACAGTGTTGCAGAGTAAAGACAAACACGTACGTATTGGAAACACTTTACGAGAAGAATTAAAGCACAGTACAAAATTAGCTTGTATTTCCTAAACAACACGTTGTAACTCGAAAAGATTTGGTGTGGCGTGTACGTCTAAACGTGTACCCTCAAAAGAGAACCCACAGGAGAATTTTCTTTCGTTAAAATTTTTCAGAAAACCACGTTTTAAGGAAATCCCGCATGGTGACAAATCATCTTCTTTTTCCTAAACAACATGTTGTAACTCGAAAAGCTTTGGTGTTGCCTGTATGTCTAAGCGTGGAGCCTCAAAAGAGAACGCACAGGAGAGTTTTCTCTCGAAAGAATATGTAAGAATACCACGTTATAAAGAAATACAATTTTGCAGAGTAAAGGCAATTAAGTACATATTGGAATCACTTTACGAGAAGTAATAACGCATCATACAAAATTAGCTTGTATCTCCTAAACAACACGTTGTAACTCGAAAAGATTTGGTGTGACGTGTACGTCTAAACGTGTAGCCCCAAAAGAGAACACACAGGAGAATTTTCTTTCATCAAAATTTGTCAGAAACCACGTTTTATGGAAATCTCGCATCGAGCGAAATTATCTATTTTTTCCTAAACAACACGTTTTAACTCGAAAAGCTCTGGTCTTGCGTGTTTGTCTAAGCATGTAGCCTCAAAAGAGAACACACAGGAGAGTTTTCTCTCAAAGAATATGTAAGAATACCACGTTATAAGAAAATACAGTGTTGCAGAGTAAAGAGAAACACGTACATATTGGAAACACTTTACGAGAAGAATTAATGCATAGTACAAAATTAGGTTGTATCTCCTAAACAACAAGTTGTAACTCGAAACTTTTGGTGTGGTGTGTACGTCTCAACGTGTAGCCTCAAAAGAGAACCCACAGGAGAATTTTCTTTCTTCAAAATTTTTCAGAAAACCACGTTTTAAGGAAATTCCGCATCGTGCGAAATCACCTTCTTTTTCCTAAACAACATGTTGTAACTAGAAAAGCATTGGTGTTGCGTGTATGTGTAAGCGTGGAGCCTCAAAAGAGAAGGCACAGGAGAGTTTTCTCTCGAAAGAATATGTAAGAATACCACGTTATAAGGAAATACAATTTTGCAGAGTAAAGACAAATAAGTACATATTGGAAACACTTTAGGAGAAGAATTAACGCATCGTACAAAATTAGCTTGTATCTCCAAAACAACACACTGTAACTCGAAAAGATTTGGTGTGGCGTGTTCATTTAAACATGTAGCCTCAAAAGAGAACCCACAGGAGAATTTTCTTTCTTCAAAATTTGTCAGAAAACCACGTTTTAAGGAAATCCCGTATCGTGCGAAATCATCTTCTTTTTGCTAAACAAAACGTTATAACTCGAAAAGCTTTGGTGTTGCATGTATGTGTAAGCATGGAGCCTCTAAAGAGAACGCACAGGAGAGTTTTCTCTCGAAAGAACATGTAAGAATACAACGTTATAAGGAAATACAGTGTTGCAGAGTAAAGACAAATACGTACATATTGGAAAAACTTTACGAGAAGAAATATTGCATCGTACAAAATTTGCTTGTACCTCCTAAACAACACGTGGTAATTCGAAAGGATTTGGTGTGGTGTGTACGTCTAAACGTGTAGCCTCAAAAGAGAACCCACAGGAGAATTTTCTTTCTTCAAAATTTGTCAGAAAACCATGTTTTAAGGAAATCCCGCATCGTGCGAAATTATCTTGTTTTTCATAAACAACACGTTGTACCTCGAAAAGCTTTGGTGTTGCCTGTATATCTAAGTGTGTAGCCTCAAAAGGGAACGCACAGGATAGTTTTCTCTCGAAAGAATATGTAAGAATACCACGTTATAAGGAAATACAGTGTTGCAGAGTAAAGACAAATACTTACATATTGGAAAAACTTTACGAGAAGAATTAACGCATAGTACAAAATTAGCTTGAATCTCCTAAACAACACATTGTTTCTCGAAAAGATTTGCTGTAGTGTGTACGTCTAAACGTGTAGCCTCAAAAGAGAACCCACAGGAGAATTTTCTTTCGTCAAAATTTTTCAGAAAACCACGTTTTAAGGAAATCCCGCATTGTGCGAAATCATCTTTTTCCTAAACAACATGTTGTAACTCGAAAAGCTTTGGTGTTGCGTGTATGTCTAAGTGTGGAGCCTGAAAAGAGAAGGCACAGAAGAGTTTTCTCTCGAAAGAATATGTAAGAATACCACATTATAAGGAAATACAATTTTGCAGAGTAAAGACAAATAAGTACAAATTGGAAATATGTTACGGGAAGAAATAATGCATCGTACAAAATTAGCTTGTATCTCCTAAACAACACGTTGTAACTCGAAAAGATTTGGTGTGAGGTGTATGTCTAAACGTGTAGCCTCAAAAGAGAACCCACAGGAGAATTTTCTTTCATTAAAATTTGTCAGAAACCACGATTTAAGGAAATCTCTCATCGTGCGAAATTATCTTATTTTTCCTAAACAACACATTGTAACTCGAAAACCTTTGCTGTTGCGTGTATGTCTAAGCATGTAGCCTCAAAAGAGAACACCCAGGAGAGTTTTCTCTCGAAAGAATATGTAAGAATACTACGTTATAAGGAAATACAGTGTTGCAGAGTAAAGACAAATACGTATGTATTGGAAACACTTTAAGAGAAGAAATAACGTGTCGTACAAAATTAGCTTGTATCTCCTAAACAACACGTTGGAACTCGAAAAGATTTGGTGAGGCTCGTACGTCTACACGTGCAGCCTCAAAAGAGAACCCACAGGAGAATTTTCTTTCTTCAAAATTTGTCAGAAAACCACGTTTTAAGGAAATCCCGCATCGTGCGAAATTATCTTGTTTTTCATAAACAACACGTTGTACCTCGAAAAGCTTTGGTGTTGCCTGTATATCTAAGTGTGTAGCCTCAAAAGGGAACGCACAGGATAGTTTTCTCTCGAACGAATATGTAAGAATACCACGTTATAAGGAAATACAGTGTTGCAGAGTAAAGACAAATACTTACATATTGGAAAAACTTTACGAGAAGAATTAACGCATAGTACAAAATTAGCTTGAATCTCCTAAACAACACATTGTTACTCGAAAAGATTTGCTGTAGCGTGTACGTCTAAACGTGTAGCCTCAAAAGAGAACCCACAGGAGAATTTTCTTTCGTCAAAATTTTCCAGAAAACCACGTTTTAAGGAAATCCCGCATTGTGCGAAATCATCTTTTTCCTAAACAACATGTTGTAACTCGAAAAACTTTGGTTTTGCGTGTATGTCTAAGTGTGGAGCCTGAAAAGAGAAGGCACAGAAGAGTTTTCTCTCGAAAGAATATGTAAGAATACCACATTATACGGAAATACAATTTTGCAGAGTAAAGACAAATAAGTACAAATTGGAAATATGTTACGGGAAGAAATAATGCATCGTACAAAATTAGCTTGTATCTCCTAAACAACACGTTGTAACTCGAAAAGATTTGGTGTGAGGTGTACGTCTGAACGTGTAGCCTCAAAAGAGAACCCACTGGAGAATTTTCTTTCATCAAAATTTGTCAGAAACCACATTTTAAGGAAATCTCGCATCGTGCGAAATTATCTTATTTTTCCTAAACAACACATTGTAACTCGAAAACCTTTGCTGTTGCGTGTATTTCTAAGCATGTAGCCTCAAAAGAGAACACCCAGGAGAGTTTTCTCTCGAAAGAATATGTAAGAATACTACGTTATAAGGAAATACAGTGTTGCAGAGTAAAGACAAATACGTACGTATTGGAAACACTTTAAGAGAAGAAATAACGTGTCGTACAAAATTAGCTTGTATCTCCTAAACAACACGTTGGAACTCGAAAAGATTTGGTGAGGCTCGTACGTCTACACGTGCAACCTCAAAAGAGAACCCACAGGAGAATTTTCTTTCTTCAAAATTTGTCAGAAAACCATGTTTTAAGGAAATCCCGCATCGTGCGAAATTATCTTGTTTTTCATAAGCAACACGTTGTACCTCGAAAAGCTTTGGTGTTGCCTGTATATCTAAGTGTGTAGCCTCAAAAGGGAACGCACAGGATACTTTTCTCTCGAAAGAATATGTAAGAATACCACGTTATAAGGAAATACAGTGTTGCAGAGTAAAGACAAATACTTACATATTGGAAAAACTTTACGAGAAGAATTAACGCATAGTACAAAATTAGCTTGAATCTCCTAAACAACACATTGTTACTCGAAAAGATTTGCTGTAGTGTGTACGTCTAAACGTGTAGCCTCAAAAGAGAACCCACAGGAGAATTTTCTTTCGTCAAAATTTTTCAGAAAACCACGTTTTAAGGAAATCCCGCATTGTGCGAAATCATCTTTTTCCTAAACAACATGTTGTAACTCGAAAAGCTTTGGTGTTGCGTGTATGTCTAAGTGTGGAGCCTGAAAAGAGAAGGCACAGAAGAGTTTTCTCTCGAAAAAATATGTAAGAATACCACATTATAAGGAAATACAATTTTGCAGAGTAAAGACAAATAAGTACAAATTGGAAATATTTTACGGGAAGAAATAACGCATTGTACAAAGTTAGCTTGTATCTCCTAAACAACACGTTGTAACTCGAAAAGATTTGGTGTGAGGTGTACGTCTAAACGTGTAGCCTCAAAAGAGAACCCACAGGAGAATTTTCTTTCATCAAAATTTGTCAGAAACCACGTTTTAAGGAAATCTCGCATCGTGCGAAATTATCTTATTTTTCCTAAACAACACATTGTGACTCGAAAACCTTTGCTGTTGCGTGTATGTCTAAGCATGTAGCCTCAAAAGAGAACACCCAGGAGAGTTTTCTCTCGAAAGAATATGTAAGAATACTACGTTATAAGGAAATACAGTGTTGCAGAGTAAAAACAAATACGTACGTATTGGAAACACTTTAAGAGAAGAAATAACGTGTCGTACAAAATTAGCTTGTATCTCCTAAACAACACGTTGGAACTCGAAAAGATTTGGTGAGGCTCGTACGTCTACACGTGCAGCCTCAAAAGAGAACCCACAGGAGAATTTTCTTTCTTCAAAATTTGTCAGAAAACCATGTTGTAAGGAAATCCCGCATCGTGCGAAATTATCTTGTTTTTCATAAACAACACGTTGTACCTCGAAAAGCTTTGGTGTTGCCTGTATATCTAAGTGTGTAGCCTCAAAAGGGAACGCACAGGATAGTTTTCTCTCGAACGAATATGTAAGAATACCACGTTATAAGGAAATACAGTGTTGCAGAGTAAAGACAAATACTTACATATTGGAAAAACTTTACGAGAAGAATTAACGCATAGTACAAAATTAGCTTGAATCTCCTAAACAACACATTGTTACTCGAAAAGATTTGCTGTAGCGTGTACGTCTAAACGTGTAGCCTCAAAAGAGAACCCACAGGAAAATTTTCTTTCCTCAAAATTTTTCAGAAAACCACGTTTTAAGGAAATCCTGCATTGTGCGAAATCATCTTTTTCCTAAACAACATGTTGTAACTCGAAAAGCTTTGGTGTTGCGTGTATGTCTAAGTGTGGAGCCTGAAAAGAGAAAGCACAGAAGAGTTTTCTCTCAAAAGAATATGTAAGAATACCACATTATAAGGAAATAAAATTTTGCAGAGTAAAGGCAAATAAGTACAAATTGGAAATATTTTACGGGATGAAATAACGCATCGTACAAAATTAGCTTGTATCTCCTAAACAACACGTTGTAACTCGAAAAGATTTGGTGTGAGGTGTATGTCTAAACGTGTAGCCTCAAAAGAGAACCGACAGGAGAATTTTCTTTCATCAAAATTTGTCAGAAACCACGTTTTAAGGAAATCTCGCATCGTGCGAAATTATCTTATTTTTCCTAAACAACACATTGTAACTCGAAAACCTTTGCTGTTGCGTGTATTTCTAAGCATGTAGCCTCAAAAGAGAACACCCAGGAGAGTTTTCTCTCGAAAGAATATGTAAGAATACTACGTTATAAGGAAATACAGTGTTGCAGAGTAAAGACAAATACGTACGTATTGGAAACACTTTAAGAGAAGAAATAACGTGTCGTACAAAATTAGCTTGTATCTCCTAAACAACACGTTGGAACTCGAAAAGATTTGTTGAGGCTTGTACGTCTACACGTGCAACCTCAAAAGAGAACCCACAGGAGAATTTTCTTTCTTCAAAATTTGTCAGAAAACCATGTTTTAAGGAAATCCCGCATCGTGCGAAATTATCTTGTTTTTCATAAGCAACACGTTGTACCTCGAAAAGCTTTGGTGTTGCCTGTATATCTAAGTGTGTAGCTTCAAAAGGGAACGCACAGGATACTTTTCTCTCGAAAGAATATGTAAGAATACCACGTTAAAAGGAAATACAGTGTTGCAGAGTAAAGACAAATACTTACATATTGGAAAAACTTTACGAGAAGAATTAACGCATAGTACAAAATTAGCTTGAATCTCCTAAACAACACATTGTTACTCGAAAAGATTTGCTGTAGTGTGTACGTCTAAACGTGTAGCCTCAAAAGAGAACCCACAGGAGAATTTTCTTTCGTCAAAATTTTTCAGAAAACCACGTTTTAAGGAAATCCCGCATTGTGCGAAATCATCTTTTTCCTAAACAACATGTTGTAACTCGAAAAGCTTTGGTGTTGCGTGTATGTCTAAGTGTGGAGCCTGAAAAGAGAAGGCACAGAAGAGTTTTCTCTCGAAAAAATATGTAAGAATACCACATTATAAGGAAATACAATTTTGCAGAGTAAAGACAAATAAGTACAAATTGGAAATATTTTACGGGAAGAAATAACGCATCGTACAAAGTTAGCTTGTATCTCCTAAACAACACGTTGTAACTCGAAAAGATTTGGTGTGAGGTGTACGTCTAAACGTGTAGCCTCAAAAGAGAACCCACAGGAGAATTTTCTTTCATCAAAATTTGTCAGAAACCACGTTTTAAGGAAATCTCGCATCGTGCGAAATTATCTTATTTTTCCTAAACAACACATTGTGACTCGAAAACCTTTGCTGTTGCGTGTATGTCTAAGCATGTAGCCTCAAAAGAGAACACCCAGGAGAGTTTTCTCTCGAAAGAATATGTAAGAATACTACGTTATAAGGAAATACAGTGTTGCAGAGTAAAAACAAATACGTACGTATTGGAAACACTTTAAGAGAAGAAATAACGTGTCGTACAAAATTAGCTTGTATCTCCTAAACAACACGTTGGAACTCGAAAAGATTTGGTGAGGCTCGTACGTCTACACGTGCAGCCTCAAAAGAGAACCCACAGGAGAATTTTCTTTCTTCAAAATTTGTCAGAAAACCATGTTTTAAGGAAATCCCGCATCGTGCGAAATTATCTTGTTTTTCATAAACAACACGTTGTACCTCGAAAAGCTTTGGTGTTGCCTGTATATCTAAGTGTGTAGCCTCAAAAGGGAACGCACAGGATAGTTTTCTCTCGAACGAATATGTAAGAATACCACGTTATAAGGAAATACAGTGTTGCAGAGTAAAGACAAATACTTACATATTGGAAAAACTTTACGAGAAGAATTAACGCATAGTACAAAATTAGCTTGAATCTCCTAAACAACACATTGTTACTCGAAAAGATTTGCTGTAGCGTGTACGTCTAAACGTGTAGCCTCAAAAGAGAACCCACAGGAAAATTTTCTTTCCTCAAAATTTTTCAGAAAACCACGTTTTAAGGAAATCCTGCATTGTGCGAAATCATCTTTTTCCTAAACAACATGTTGTAACTCGAAAAGCTTTGGTGTTGCGTGTATGTCTAAGTGTGGAGCCTGAAAAGAGAAAGCACAGAAGAGTTTTCTCTCGAAAGAATATGTAAGAATACCACATTATAAGGAAATAAAATTTTGCAGAGTAAAGGCAAATAAGTACAAATTGGAAATATTTTACGGGAAAATAACGCTTCGTACAAAATTAGCTTGTATCTCCTAAACAACACGTTGTAACTCGAAAAGATTTGGTGTGAGGTGTATGTCTAAACGTGTAGCCTCAAAAGAGAACCGACAGGAGAATTTTCTTTCATCAAAATTTGTCAGAAAGCACGTTTTAAGGAAATCTCGCATCGTGCGAAATTATCTTATTTTTCCTAAACAACACATTGTGACTCGAAAACCTTTGCTGTTGCGTGTATGTCTAAGCATGTAGCCTCAAAAGAGAACACCCAGGAGAGTTTTCTCTCGAAAGAATATGTAAGAATACTACGTTATAAGGAAATACAGTGTTGCAGAGTAAAAACAAATACGTACGTATTGGAAACACTTTAAGAGAAGAAATAACGTGTCGTACAAAATTAGCTTGTATCTCCTAAACAACACGTTGGAACTCGAAAAGATTTGGTGAGGCTCGTACGTCTACACGTGCAGCCTCAAAAGAGAACCCACAGGAGAAATTTCTTTCTTCAAAATTTGTCAGAAAACCAAGTTTTAAGGAAATCCCGCATCGTGCGAAATTATCTTGTTTTTCCTAAACAACACGTTGTAACTCGAAAAGCTTTGGTGTTGCGTGTATGTCTAAGCGTGTAGCCTCCAAAGAGAATGCACAGGAGAGTTTTCTCTCGAAAAAATATGTAAGAATAATACGTTATAAGGAAATACAGTGTTGCAGAGTAAAGGCAAATACAAACATATTGGAAACACTTAAACATTAGGAGAAGAAATAACGCACCGTAAAAAAATTAGCTTATATCTCCTAAACAACACATTGTAACTCAAAAATATTTGGTGTGGCGTGTACATCTAAACGTGTAGACTCAAAAGAGAACCCACAGGAGAATTTTCTTTAGTCAAAATTTGTCAGAAAACCACGTTTTATGGAAATCCCGCATCGTGCGAAATTATCTTGTTTTTCCGAAACAACACGTTGTAACTCGAAAAGCTTTGTTGTTGCGTGTATGTCTAAGCGTGTAGCCTCAAAAGAGAATGCAAAGGAGAGTTTTTTTCTCGAAAGAATATGTAAGAATACCACGTTATTAGGAAACACAGTGTTGTAAAGACAAATACTTACGTATTGGAAAAACTTTACGAGAAGAAATAACGCATCGTACAAAATTAGCTTGTATCTCCTAAACAACACGTTGTAACTTAAAAAGATTTGGTGTGGCCTGTACGTCTAAACGTGTAGCCTCAAAAGAGAACCCACAGGAGAATTTTATTTCGTCAAAATTTTTCAGAAAACCACGTTTTAAGGAAATCCCGCATCGTGCGAAATTATCTTGTTTTTCCTAAACAACATGTTGTAACTCGAAAAGCTTTGGTGTTGCGTGTATGTCTAAGCGTGTAGCCTCAAAAGAGAACACACAGGAGAGTTGTATCTCGATAGAATTTGTAAGAATACCACGTTAAAAGGAAATACAGTGTTGCAAAGTAAAGACAAATACATATGTATTGGAAACCCATAAACTTTACGAGATGAAATAAAGCATCGTACAAAATTAGCTTGTATCTCCTAAACAACACCTTGTAACTCGAAAAGATGTGGTGTGGCGTGTACGTCTAAACGTGTAGCCTCAAAAGAGAACCCACAGGAGAATTTTTTTCGTCAAAATTTTTCAGAAAACCACGGTTTACGGAAATCCCGTATTGTGCGAAATTATCTTGTTTTTCCTGAACAACACGTTGTAACTCGAAAGGCTTTGGTGTTGTGTGTATGTCTAATCATGTAGCCTCAAAAGAGAACGCACAGGAGAGTTTTTTCTCAATAGAATTTGTAAGAATACCACGTTATAAGGAAATACAGTGTTGCAGAGTAAAGACAAATACGTATGTATTGGAAACCCATAAACTTTACGAGATGAAATAAAGCATCGTATAAAATTAGCTTGTATCTCCTAAACAACACGTGGTAACTCGAAAAGATTTGGTGTGGCGTGTACGTCTAAACGTGTAGCCTCAAAAGAGAACCCACAGGACAATTTTCTTTCGTCAAAATTCGTCAGAATACCACGTTTTAAGAAAATCCCTCATCGTGAGAAATTATCTTGTTCTTCCTAAACAACACGTTTTAACTCGAAAAGCTTTGGTGTTGGGTGTATGTCTAAGTGTGTAGCCCCAAAAGAGAACACACAGGAGAGTTTTCTCTCGAAAGAATATGTAAGAATACCACGTTATAAGAATATACAGTGTGGCAGAATAAAGACAAATATGTCTGTATTGGAAGCACTTTATGAGAGAAATAATGCATCTTGCAAAATTAGCTTGTTTGTCCTAAACAACACGTTGTAACTCAAAAAGATTTGGTGTGGCGTGTACGTCTAAACGTGTAGCCTCAAAAGAGAACCCACAGGAGAGTTTTCTTTCGTCAAAATTTGTCAGAAAACCACGTTTTAAGGAAATCCCGCATCGTGAGAAATTATCTTGTTCTTCCTAAACAACACGTTTTAACTCGAAAAGCTTTGGTGTTGCGTGTATGTCTAAGCATGTAGCCCCAAAAGAGAACGCACAGGAGAGTTTTCTCTCAAAAGAATATTTAGAATACCACGTTATAAGGAAATACAGTGTGGCAGAGTAAAGACAAATACGTATGTATTGGAAGCACTTTATGAGAGAAATAAAGCATCTTGCAAAATTAGCGTGTATGTCTTAAACAACACGTTGTAACTCAAAAAGACTTGGTGTGGCGTGTACGTCTAAACGTGTAGCCTCAAAAGAGAACCGACAGGAGAATTTTCTTTCATCAAAATTTGTCAGAAAGCACGTTTTAAGGAAATCTCGCATCGTGCGAAATTATCTTATTTTTCCTAAACAACACATTGTGACTCGAAAACCTTTGCTGTTGCGTGTATGTCTAAGCATGTAGCCTCAAAAGAGAACACCCAGGAGAGTTTTCTCTCGAAAGAATATGTAAGAATACTACGTTATAAGGAAATACAGTGTTGCAGAGTAAAAACAAATACGTACGTATTGGAAACACTTTAAGAGAAGAAATAACGTGTCGTACAAAATTAGCTTGTATCTCCTAAACAACACGTTGGAACTCGAAAAGATTTGGTGAGGCTCGTACGTCTACACGTGCAGCCTCAAAAGAGAACCCACAGGAGAAATTTCTTTCTTCAAAATTTGTCAGAAAACCAAGTTTTAAGGAAATCCCGCATCGTGCGAAATTATCTTGTTTTTCCTAAACAACACGTTGTAACTCGAAAAGCTTTGGTGTTGCGTGTATGTCTAAGCGTGTAGCCTCCAAAGAGAATGCACAGGAGAGTTTTCTCTCGAAAAAATATGTAAGAATAATACGTTATAAGGAAATACAGTGTTGCAGAGTAAAGGCAAATACAAACATATTGGAAACACTTAAACATTAGGAGAAGAAATAACGCACCGTAAAAAAATTAGCTTATATCTCCTAAACAACACATTGTAACTCAAAAATATTTGGTGTGGCGTGTACATCTAAACGTGTAGACTCAAAAGAGAACCCACAGGAGAATTTTCTTTAGTCAAAATTTGTCAGAAAACCACGTTTTATGGAAATCCCGCATCGTGCGAAATTATCTTGTTTTTCCGAAACAACACGTTGTAACTCGAAAAGCTTTGTTGTTGCGTGTATGTCTAAGCGTGTAGCCTCAAAAGAGAATGCAAAGGAGAGTTTTTTTCTCGAAAGAATATGTAAGAATACCACGTTATTAGGAAACACAGTGTTGTAAAGACAAATACTTACGTATTGGAAAAACTTTACGAGAAGAAATAACGCATCGTACAAAATTAGCTTGTATCTCCTAAACAACACGTTGTAACTTAAAAAGATTTGGTGTGGCCTGTACGTCTAAACGTGTAGCCTCAAAAGAGAACCCACAGGAGAATTTTATTTCGTCAAAATTTTTCAGAAAACCACGTTTTAAGGAAATCCCGCATCGTGCGAAATTATCTTGTTTTTCCTAAACAACATGTTGTAACTCGAAAAGCTTTGGTGTTGCGTGTATGTCTAAGCGTGTAGCCTCAAAAGAGAACACACAGGAGAGTTGTATCTCGATAGAATTTGTAAGAATACCACGTTAAAAGGAAATACAGTGTTGCAAAGTAAAGACAAATACATATGTATTGGAAACCCATAAACTTTACGAGATGAAATAAAGCATCGTACAAAATTAGCTTGTATCTCCTAAACAACACGTTGTAACTCGAAAAGATGTGGTGTGGCGTGTACGTCTAAACGTGTAGCCTCAAAAGAGAACCCACAGGAGAATTTTTTTCGTCAAAATTTTTCAGAAAACCACGGTTTACGGAAATCCCGTATTGTGCGAAATTATCTTGTTTTTCCTGAACAACACGTTGTAACTCGAAAGGCTTTGGTGTTGTGTGTATGTCTAATCATGTAGCCTCAAAAGAGAACGCACAGGAGAGTTTTTTCTCAATAGAATTTGTAAGAATACCACGTTATAAGGAAATACAGTGTTGCAGAGTAAAGACAAATACGTATGTATTGGAAACCCATAAACTTTACGAGATGAAATAAAGCATCGTATAAAATTAGCTTGTATCTCCTAAACAACACGTGGTAACTCGAAAAGATTTGGTGTGGCGTGTACGTCTAAACGTGTAGCCTCAAAAGAGAACCCACAGGACAATTTTCTTTCGTCAAAATTCGTCAGAATACCACGTTTTAAGAAAATCCCTCATCGTGAGAAATTATCTTGTTCTTCCTAAACAACACGTTTTAACTCGAAAAGCTTTGGTGTTGGGTGTATGTCTAAGTGTGTAGCCCCAAAAGAGAACACACAGGAGAGTTTTCTCTCGAAAGAATATGTAAGAATACCACGTTATAAGAATATACAGTGTGGCAGAGTAAAGACAAATATGTCCGTATTGGAAGCACTTTATGAGAGAAATAATGCATCTTGCAAAATTAGCTTGTTTGTCCTAAACAACACGTTGTAACTCAAAAAGATTTGGTGTGGCGTGTACGTCTAAACGTGTAGCCTCAAAAGAGAACCCACAGGAGAGTTTTCTTTCGTCAAAATTTGTCAGAAAACCACGTTTTAAGGAAATCCCGCATCGTGAGAAATTATCTTGTTCTTCCTAAACAACACGTTTTAACTCGAAAAGCTTTGGTGTTGCGTGTATGTCTAAGCATGTAGCCCCAAAAGAGAACGCACAGGAGAGTTTTCTCTCAAAAGAATATTTAGAATACCACGTTATAAGGAAATACAGTGTGGCAGAGTAAAGACAAATACGTATGTATTGGAAGCACTTTATGAGAGAAATAAAGCATCTTGCAAAATTAGCGTGTATGTCTTAAACAACACGTTGTAACTCAAAAAGACTTGGTGTGGCGTGTACGTCTAAACGTGTAGCCTCAAAAGAGAACCCACAGGAGAGTTTTCTTTCGTCAAAATTTGTCAAAACCATGTTTTAAAGAAATCCCGCATCGTGCGAAATTATCTTGTTTTTCCTAAACAACATGTTGTAACTCGAAAAGGTTTGGTGTTGCGGGTATATCTAAGCGTGTAGCCTCAAAAGAGAACGCACAGGAGAGTTTTCTCCCGAAAGAATATGTAAGAATACCACGTTATAAGGAAATACAGTGTTGCAGAGTAAAGACAAACACATAAGTATTGGAAACACTTTACAAGAAGTAATAATGCATCGTACAAAATTAGCTTGTGTCTCCTAAACAACACGTTGTAACTCGAAAAGATTTGGTGTGGCGTTTACAACTAAACATGTAGCCTCAAAAGAGAACCCACAGGAGAATTTTCTTTCGTCAAAATTTTTCAGAAAACCACGTTTTAAGGAAATCCGCATCGTGCGAAATTATCTTGTTTTTCCTAAACAACAGGTTGTAATTCGAAAAGCTTTGGTGTTGCGTGTATGTCTAAGCATGTAGCCTCGTAAGAGAACGCAGAGGAGAGTTTTCTCTCGAAAGAATATGCAAAAATACCACGTTATAAGGAAATACAGTGTTGCAGAGTAAAGGCAAATACGTATGTATTGGAAAAATTTAAACTTTATGAGAAGAAATAACGCATCCTACAAAATTAGCTTGTATCTCCTAACCAACACGTTGTAACTCGAAAAGATTTGGTGTGGTGTGTACATCTAAACGTGTAGCCTCAAAAGAGAACCCACAGGAGTATTTTCATTCGTCAAAATTTGTCAGAAAACCACGTTTTAAGGAAATCCCGCATCGTGCGAAATTATCTTGTTTTTCCTAAACAACAAATTGTAATTCGAAAAGCTTTGGTGTTGCGTGTATGTTTAATCCTGTAGCCTCAAAAGAGAACGCACAGGAGAGTTTTCTCTCGAAACAATATGTAAGAATACCACGTTATAAGTAAATACAGTGTTGCAGAGTAAAGACAAATACATACTTATTGGAAACAATTAAACTTTACGAGAAGAAATAAGGCATCATACAAAATTAGTTTGTATCTCCTAAACAACACGTTATAACTCGAAAAGATTTGGTGTGGTGTGTACGTCTAACGTGTAGCCTCAAAGGAGAACCACAGGACAATTTTCTTTCGTCAATATTTGTCAGAAAACCACGTTTTAAGGAAATCCTGCATCGTGCGAAATTATCTTGTTTTTCCTAAACAACACGTTGTAACTCGAAAAGCTTTGGTGTTGCGTGTATGTCTAAGCGTGTAGCCTCAAAAGAGAATGCACAGGAGAGTTTTCTCTCGAAAGAATATGTAAGAATACCACGTTATGTGGAAATACATTGTTGCAGAGTAAAGACAAATAAGTATGTATTGGAAACACTTTACGAGAGGTAATAACGCATCGTACAAAATTAGCTTGTATCTCCTAAACAAAACGTTGTAACTCGAAAAGATTTGGTGTGGCGTTTACAACTAAACATGTAGCCTCAAAAGAGAACCCACAGGAGTATTTTCTTTCGTCAAAATTTTTCAGAAAACCACGTTTTAAGGAAATCCCGCATCGTGTGAAATTATCTTGTTTTTCCTAAACAACAGGTTGTAATTCGAAATGCTTTCGTGTTGAGTGTATGTCTAAGCATGTAGCCTCTAAAGAGAACGCACAGGAGAGTTTTTCTCTCGAAAGAATATGCAAGATTACCACGTTATAAGGAAATACAGTGTTGCAGAGTAAAGGCAATTACTTACATATTGGACACATGTAAACTTTACGAGAAGAAATAACGCATCTTAAAAAATTAGCTTGTATCTCCTAACCAACACGTTTTAACTCGAAAGGATTTGGTGTGGCGTGTACGTCTAAACGTGTAGCCTCAAAAGAGAACCCACAGGAGTATTTTCTTTCGTCAAAATTTGTCAGAAAACCACGTTTTAAGGAAATCCCGCATCGTGCGAAATTATCTTGTTTTTCCTAAACAACACATTGTAACTCGAAAAGTTTTGGTGTTGCGTGTATGTCTACGCGTGTAGCCTCAAAAGAGAATGCACAGGAGAGTTTTCTCTCGAAAGAATATGTAAGAATACCACGTTATATGGAAATACAGTGTTGCAGAGTAAAGACAAATATGTACTTATTGGAAACACTTAAACTTTACAAGAAGAAATAAGGCATCATACAAAATTAGTTTGTATCTCCTAAACAACACGCTGTAACTCGAAAAGATTTGGTGTGGCGTGTACATCTAAACGTGTAGCCTCAAAAGAGAACCCACAGGAGAGTTTTCTTTCGTCAAAATTTGTCAAAACCCACGTTTTAAAGAAATCCCGCATCGTGCGAAATTATCTTGTTTTTCCTAAACATCATGTTGTAACACGAAAAGGTTTGGTGTTGTGGGAATATCTAAGCGTGTAGCCTCAAAAGAGAACGCACAGGAGAGTTTTCTCCCAAAAGATTATATAGTAATACCACATTATAAGGAAATACAGTGTTGCAGAGTAAAGAAAAATACATAATTATTGGAAACACTTAAACTTTATGAGTAGAAATAACACATAGTACAAAATAAGCTTGTATCTCCTAAACAACACGATATAACTCGAAAGGATTTGGTGTGGCTTATACGGCTAAACGTGTACCCTCAAAAGAGAACCCACAGGAGAATTTTATTTCGTCAAAATTTGTCAGAAAACCACGTTTTAAGGAAATCCCGCATCGTGCGAAATTATCTTGTTTTTCCTAAACAACAAATTGTAATTCGAAAAGCTTTGGTGTTGCGTGTATGTTTAATCGTGTAGCCTCAAAAGAGAACGCACAGGAGAGTTTTCTCACGAAAGAATATGTAAGAATACCACGTTATAAGTAAATACAGTGTTGCAGAGTAAAGACAAATACATACTTATTGGAAACACTTAAACTTTACGAGAAGAAATAAGGAATCATACAAAATTAGTTTGTATTTCCTAAACAAAACGTTATAACTCGAAAAGATTTGGTGTGGTGTGTACGTCTAACGTGTAGCCTCAAAGGAGAACCACAGGACAATTTTCTTTCATCAATATTTGTCAGAAAACCACGTTTTAAGGAAATCCTGCATCGTGCGAAATTATCTTGTTTTTCCTAAACAACACGTTGTAACTCGAAAAGCTTTGGTGTTGCGTGTATGTCTAAGCGTGTAGCCTCAAAAGAGAATGCACAGGAGAGTTTTCTCTCGAAAGAATATGTAAGAATACCACGTTATATGGAAATACATTGTTGCAGAGTAAAGACAAATAAGTACGTATTGGAAACACTTTACGAGAGGTAATAACGCATCGTACAAAATTAGCTTGTATCTCCTAAACAAAACGTTGTAACTCGAAAAGATTTGGTGTGGCGTTTACAACTAAACATGTAGCCTCAAAAGAGAACCCACAGGAGAATTTTCTTTCGTCAAAATTTTTCAGAAAACCACGTTTTAAGGAAATCCCGCATCGTGTGAAATTATCTTGTTTTTCCTAAACAACAGGTTGTAATTCGAAATGCTTTGGTGTTGCGTGTATGTCTAAGCATGTAGCCTCTAAAGAGAACGCACAGGAGAGTTTTTCTCTCAAAAGAATATGCAAGATTACCACGTTATAAGGAAATACAGTGTTGCAGAGTAAAGGCAATTACTTACATATTGGACACATTTAAACTTTACGAGAAGAAATAACGCATCTTAAAAAATTAGCTTGTATCTCCTAACCAACACGTTTTAACTCGAAAGTATTTGGTGTGGCGTGTACGTCTAAACGTGTAGCCTCAAAAGAGAACCCACAAGAGTATTTTCTTTCGTCAAAATTTGCCAGAAAACCACGTTTTAAGGAAATCCCGCATCGTGCGAAATTATCTTGTTTTTCCTAAACAACACATTGTAACTCGAAAAGCTTTGGTGTTGCGTGTATGTCTACGCGTGTAGCCTCAAAAGAGAATGCACAGGAGAGTTTTCTCTCGAAAGAATATGTAAGAATACCACGTTATAAGGAAATACAGTGTTGCAGAGTAAAGACAAATACGTACTTATTGGAAACACTTAAACTTTACGAGAAGAAATAAGGCATCGTACAAAATTAGTTTGTATCTCCTAAATAACACGTTGTAACTCGAAAAGATTTGGTGTGGCGTGTACGCTTAAAGTGTATCCTCAAAAGAGAACCCACAGGAGAGTTTTCTTTCGTCAAAATTTGTCAAAACCCACGTTTTAAAGAAATCCCGCATCGTGCGAAATTATCTTGTTTTTCCTAAACAACATGTTGTAACTCGAAAAGGTTTGATGTTGCGGGTATATCTAAGCGTGTAGCCTCAAAAGAGAACGCACAGGAGAGTTTTCTCCCAAAAGATTATGTAGGAATACCACATTATAAGGAAATACAGTGTTGCAGAGTAAAGACAAATACATACTTATTGGAAAGACTTAAACTTTACGAGTAGAAATAACACATAGTACAAAATAAGCTTGTATCTCCTAAACAACACGATATAACTCGAAAGGATTTGGTGTGGCTTGTACGTCTAAATGTGTACCCTCAAAAGAGAACCCACAGGAGAATTTTCTTTCGTCAAAATTTGTCAGAAAACCACGTTTTAAGGAAATCCCGCATCGTGCGAAATTATCTTGTTTTTCCTAAACAACACGTTGTAACTCGAAAAGCTTTGGTGTTGCGTGTATGTCTAAGCGTGTAGCCTCAAAAGAGAATGCACAGGAGAGTTTTCTCTCGAAAGAATATGTAAGAATACCACGTTATATGGAAATACATTGTTGCAGAGTAAAGACAAATACGTAAGTATTGGAAACACTTTACGAGAGGTAATAACGCATCGTACAAAATTAGCTTGTATCTCCTAAACAAAACGTTGTAACTCGAAAAGATTTGGTATGGCATTTACAACTAAACATGTAGCCTCAAAAGAGAACCCACAGGAGAATTTTCTTTCGTCCAAATTTTTCAGAAAACCACGTTTTAAGGAAATCCCACATCGTGTGAAATTATCTTGTTTTTCCTAAACAACAGGTTGTAATTCGAAATGCTTTGGTGTTGCGTGTATGTCTAAGCATGTAGCCTCTAAAGAGGACGCACAGGAGAGTTTTTCTCTCGAATGAATATGCAAGATTGCCACGTTATAAGGAAATACAGTGTTGCAGAGTAAAGGCAATTACGTACGTTTTGGACACATTTAAACTTTACGAGAAGAAATAACGCATCTTAAAAAATTAGCTTGTATGTCCTAACCAACACGTTTTAACTCGAAAGGATTTGGTGTGGCGTGTACGTCTAAACGTGTAGCCTCAAAAGAGAACCCACAGGAGAGTTTTCTTTCGTCAAAATTTGTCAAAACCATGTTTTAAAGAAATCCCGCATCGTGCGAAATTATCTTGTTTTTCCTAAACAACATGTTGTAACTCGAAAAGGTTTGGTGTTGCGGGTATATCTAAGCGTGTAGCCTCAAAAGAGAACGCACAGGAGAGTTTTCTCCCGAAAGAATATGTAAGAATACCACGTTATAAGGAAATACAGTGTTGCAGAGTAAAGACAAATACGTACTTATTTGAAACACTTAAACTTTACGAGAAGAAATAAGTCATCATACAAAATTAGTTTGTATCTCCTAAACAGCACGCTGTAACTCGAAAAGATTTGGTGTGGCGTGTACGTCTAAACGTGTAGCCTCAAAAGAGAACCAACAGGAGGGTTTTCTCTCATCAAAATTTGTCAAAACCCACGTTTTACAGAAATCCCGCATCGTGCGAAATTATCTTGTTTTTCCTAAACAACATGTAACTCGAAAAGGTTTGGTGTTGCGGGTATATCTAAGCGTGTAGCCTCAAAAGAGAACGCACAGGAGAGTTTTCTCCCAAAAGATTATGTAGGAATACCACATTATAAGGAAATACAGTGTTGCAGAGTAAAGACAAATACATACTTATTGGAAACACTTAAACTTTACGAGTAGAAATAACACATAGTACAAAATAAGCTTGTATCTCCTAAACAACACGATATAACTCGAAAGGATTTGGTGTGGCTTGTACGTCTAAACATGTACCCTCAAAAGAGAACCCACAGGAGAATTTTCTTTCGTCAAAATTTGTCAGAAAACCAAGTTTTAAGGAAATCCCGCATCATGCGAAATTATCTTGTTTTTCCTAAACAACACGTTGTAACTCGAAAAGCTTTGGTGTTGCGTGTATGTCTAAGCGTGTAGCCTCCAAAGAGAACGCACAGGAGAGTTTTCTCTCGAAAAAATATGTAAGAATAACACGTTATAAGGAAATACAGTGTTGCAGAGTAAAGGCAAATACAAACATATTGGAAACACTTAAACATTAGGAGAAGAAATAACGCACTGTAAAAAAATTAGCTTATATCTCCTAAACAACACATTGTAACTCAAAAATATTTGGTGTGGCGTGTACATCTAAACGTGTAGACTCAAAAGAGAACCCACAGGAGAATTTTCTTTAGTCAAAATTTGTCAGAAAACCACGTTTTATGGAAATCCCGCATCGTGCGAAATTATCTTGTTTTTCCGAAACAACACGTTGTAACTCGAAAAGCTTTGTTGTTGCGTGTATGTCTAAGCGTGTAGCCTCAAAAGAGAATGCAAAGGAGAGTTTTTTTCTCGAAAGAATATGTAAGAATACCACGTTATTAGGAAACACAGTGTTGTAAAGACAAATACTTACGTATTGGAAAAACTTTACGAGAAGAAATAACGCATCGTACAAAATTAGCTTGTATCTCCTAAACAACACGTTGTAACTTAAAAAGATTTGGTGTGGCCTGTACGTCTAAACGTGTAGCCTCAAAAGAGAACCCACAGGAGAATTTTATTTCGTCAAAATTTTTCAGAAAACCACGTTTTAAGGAAATCCCGCATCGTGCGAAATTATCTTGTTTTTCCTAAACAACATGTTGTAACTCGAAAAGCTTTGGTGTTGCGTGTATGTCTAAGCGTGTAGCCTCAAAAGAGAACACACAGGAGAGTTGTATCTCGATAGAATTTGTAAGAATACCACGTTAAAAGGAAATACAGTGTTGCAAAGTAAAGACAAATACATATGTATTGGAAACCCATAAACTTTACGAGATGAAATAAAGCATCGTACAAAATTAGCTTGTATCTCCTAAACAACACGTTGTAACTCGAAAAGATGTGGTGTGGCGTGTACGTCTAAACGTGTAGCCTCAAAAGAGAACCCACAGGAGAATTTTTTTCGTCAAAATTTTTCAGAAAACCACGGTTTACGGAAATCCCGTATTGTGCGAAATTATCTTGTTTTTCCTGAACAACACGTTGTAACTCGAAAGGCTTTGGTGTTGTGTGTATGTCTAATCATGTAGCCTCAAAAGAGAACGCACAGGAGAGTTTTTTCTCAATAGAATTTGTAAGAATACCACGTTATAAGGAAATACAGTGTTGCAGAGTAAAGACAAATACGTATGTATTGGAAACCCATAAACTTTACGAGATGAAATAAAGCATCGTATAAAATTAGCTTGTATCTCCTAAACAACACGTGGTAACTCGAAAAGATTTGGTGTGGCGTGTACGTCTAAACGTGTAGCCTCAAAAGAGAACCCACAGGACAATTTTCTTTCGTCAAAATTCGTCAGAATACCACGTTTTAAGAAAATCCCTCATCGTGAGAAATTATCTTGTTCTTCCTAAACAACACGTTTTAACTCGAAAAGCTTTGGTGTTGGGTGTATGTCTAAGTGTGTAGCCCCAAAAGAGAACACACAGGAGAGTTTTCTCTCGAAAGAATATGTAAGAATACCACGTTATAAGGATATACAGTGTGGCAGAGTAAAGACAAATATGTCCGTATTGGAAGCACTTTATGAGAGAAATAATGCATCTTGCAAAATTAGCTTGTTTGTCCTAAACAACACGTTGTAACTCAAAAAGATTTGGTGTGGCGTGTACGTCTAAACGTGTAGCCTCAAAAGAGAACCCACAGGAGAGTTTTCTTTCGTCAAAATTTGTCAGAAAACCACGTTTTAAGGAAATCCCGCATCGTGAGAAATTATCTTGTTCTTCCTAAACAACACGTTTTAACTCGAAAAGCTTTGGTGTTGCGTGTATGTCTAAGCATGTAGCCCCAAAAGAGAACGCACAGGAGAGTTTTCTCTCAAAAGAATATTTAGAATACCACGTTATAAGGAAATACAGTGTGGCAGAGTAAAGACAAATACGTATGTATTGGAAGCACTTTATGAGAGAAATAAAGCATCTTGCAAAATTAGAGTGTATGTCTTAAACAACACGTTGTAACTCAAAAAGACTTGGTGTGGCGTGTACGTATAAACGTGTAGCCTCAAAAGAGAACCCACAGGAGAGTTTTCTTTCGTCAAAATTTGTCAAAACCATGTTTTAAAGAAATCCCGCATCGTGCGAAATTATCTTGTTTTTCCTAAACAACATGTTGTAACTCGAAAAGGTTTGGTGTTGCGGGTATATCTAAGCGTGTAGCCTCAAAAGAGAACGCACAGGAGAGTTTTCTCCCAAAAGATTATGTAGGAATACCACATTATAAGGAAATACAGTGTTGCAGAGTAAAGACAAATACATACTTATTGGAAACACTTAAACTTTACGAGTAGAAATAACACATAGTACAAAATAAGCTTGTATCTCCTAAACAACACGATATAACTCGAAAGGATTTGGTGTGGCTTGTACGTCTAAACGTGTACCCTCAAAAGAGAACCCACAGGAGAATTTTCTTTCGTCAAAATTTGTCAGAAAACCTCGTTTTAAGGAAATCCCGCATCGTGAGAAATTATCTTGTTTTTCCTAAACAACACGTTGTAACTCTAAAAGTTTTGGTGTTGCGTGTATGTCTAAGCGTGTAGCCTCAAAAGTGAATGCACAGGAGAGTTTTCTCTCGAAAGAATATGTAAGAATACCACGTTATATGGAAATACATTGTTGCAGAGTAAAGACAAATACGTATTGGAAACCCTTTACGAGAGGTAATAACGTATCTTACAAAATTAGCTTGTATCTCCTAAACAAAACGTTGTAACTCGAAAAGATTTGGTGTGGCGTTTACAACTAAACATGTAGCCTCAAAAGAGAACCCACAGGAGAATTTTCTTTCGTCAAAATTTTTCAGAAAACCACGTTTTAAGGAAATCCCGCATCGTGTGAAATTATCTTGTTTTTCCTAAACAACAGGTTGCAATTCGAAATGCTTTGCTGTTGCGTGTATGTCTAAGCGTGCAGCCTCAAAAGAGAATGCACTGGAGAGTTTTCTCTCGAAAGAATATGTAAGAATACCACGTTAAAAGGAAATATATTGCTGCAGAGTAAAGACATATATGTACTTATTGGAAACACATTATGAGAAGAAATAACGCATGGTACAAAATTAGCTTATATCTCCGAAAAAACACGTGGTAACTCAAAAAGATTTGGTGTGGCGTGTACGTCTGAATGTGTAGCCTCAAAAGAGAACCCACAGGAGAATTTTCTTACGTCAAAATTTGTCAGAAAACCACGTTTTAAGGAAATCCCGCATCATGGGAAATTATCTTGTTCTTCCTAAACAACAGGTTGTAACTCGAAAAGCTTTGGTGTTGCGTATATGTCTAAGCGTGTAGCCTCAAATGAGAACGCACTGGAGAGTTTCTCTTGAAAGAATATGTAAGAATACCACGTTATAAGGAAATACAGTGTTGCAGAGTAAAGACATATACTTACTTATTGGAAAAACTTTACGAGAAGAAATAATGCATCGTACAAAATTAGCTTGTATCTCCTAAACAACACGTTGTAACTTAAAATGATTTGGTGTGGCCTGTACGTCTAAACGTGTAGCCTCAAAAGAGAACCCATATAGGAATTTTCCTTGGTCAAAATTTGTCAGAAAACCACTTATTAAGGAAATCCCGCATCGTGCGTAATTATCTAGTTTTTCCTAAACAACACGTTGTAACTCGAAAAGCTTTGGTGTTGCGTGTATGTCTAAGCACGTAGCCTCAAAGGGGAATGCACAGGAGAGTTTTCTCTCGAAAGAATATGTAAGAATACCACGTTATAAGGAAATACAGTGTTGCAGAGTATAGACAAATACATACTTATTGGAAACACTTTACGAGAAGAAATAAAGCATCATGAAAATTAGCTTGTATCTCCTAAACAACACGTTGTAACTGGAAAAGATTTTGTGTGGCGTGTACGTCTAACCGTGTAGCCTCAAAAGAGAACCCACAGGAGAGTTTTCCTTCGATAAAATTTGTCAGAATATCACGTTTTAAGGACATACCGCATAGTGCGAAATTATCTTGTTTTTCCTAAACAACATGTTGTAACTCGAAAAGCTTTAGTGTTGCGTGTATTTCTAAGCGTGTAGCCTCAAAAGAGAATGGGCAGGAGAGTTTTCTCCCAAAAGAATATGTAGGAATACCACGTTATAAGGAAATACAGTGTTGCAGAGTAAAGACAAATACATACTTATTGGAAACACTTAAACTTTACGAGAAGAAATAACACATAGTACAAAATTAGCTTGTATCTCCTAAACAACACGTTATAACTCGAAATGATTTGGTGTGGCGTGTATGTCTAAACGTGTACCCTCAAAAGAGAACCCACGGGAGAATTTTCTTTCATCAAAATTTGTCAGAAAACCACGTTTTAAGGAAATCCCGCGAAATTATCTTGTTTTTCCTAAAAAACACGTTGTAACTCGAAAAGCTTTGGTGTTGCGTGTATGTCGAAGCGTGTAGCCTCCAAAGAGAACGCACAGGAGAGTTTACTGTCGAAAGAATATGTAAGAATACCACGTTATAAGGAAATGCAGTGTTCCAGAGTAAAGGCAAATACATACGTATTGGAAACACTTAAACTTTACGAGAAGAAATAACGCATCATAAAAAAAAATTAGCTTGTATCTCCTAAACAACACGTTGTAACTCGAAAGGATTTGCTGTGGCATGTACGTTTAAACATGTAGCCTCAAAAGAGAACCCACAGGAGAATTTTCTTTCGTCAAAATTTGTCCAAAAACCACGTTATAAGGAAATCCCTCATCGTGCGAAATTATCTTGTTTTTCCTAAACAAAATGTCGTAACTCGAAAAGCTTTGGTGTTGTGTGTATGTCTAAGCGTGTAGCCTCAAAAGAGAAGGCACAGGAGAGTTTTCTCTCGAAAGAATATGTAAGAATACCACGTTATAAGGAAATACAATGTTGCAGAGTAAAGACATATTCTTACTTATTGGAAAATCTTTACGAGAAGAAATAACCTATCGTACAAAATTAGCTTGTATCTCCTAAACAACACGTTGTAACTTAAAAAGATTAGGTGTGGCCTGTACATCTAAACGTGTAGCCTCAAAAGAGAACCCATAGGAGAATTTTCCTTGGTCAAAATTTGTCAGAAAAACCACTTATTAAGGAAATCCCACAGCGCAGGAAATTATCTGGTTTTTCCTAAACAACACGTTGTAACGCGAAAAGCTTTGGTGTTGCCTGTATGTCTAAGCGTGTAGCCTCAAAGGGGAACACACAGGAGAGTTTTCTCTCGAAAGAATATGTAAGAATACCACGTTATAAGGAAATACAGTGTTGCAGACTAAAGGCAAATACGTACCTATTGGAAACACTTTACGAGAAGAAATAACGCATCGTACAAAATTAGCCTGTATCTCCTAAACAACACGTTGTAAATCGAAAAGATTTGGTGTGGCCTGTACTTCTAAACGTGTAGCCTCAAAAGAGAACCCACAGGACAATTTTCTTTCGTCAAAATTTGTCAGAAAACCACGTTTTAAGGAAATCCCGCATCGTGAGAAATTATCTTGTTCTTCCTAAACAACAGGTTTTAACTTGAAAAGCTTTGGTGTTGGGTGTATGTCTAAGCATGTAGCCCCAAAAGAGAATGCAGAGGAGAGTTTTCTCTCGAAAGAATATGTAAGAATACCACCTTATAAGGAAATACAGTGTTGCAGAGTAAAGACAATCACATACTTATTGGAAAAACTTTACGAGAAGAAATAACGCATCGTACAAAATTAACTTGTGTCTCCTAAACAACACGTTGTAACTTAAAGAGATTTGGTGTGGCAAGTACGTCTAAACGTGTAGTCTCAAAAGAGAACCCATAGGATAATTTTCTTTGTTCAATATTTGTCAGAAAAAAACGTTTTAAGGAAATCCCGCATCGTGCGAAATTATCTTGTTTTTCCTAAACAACACGTTGTAACTTGAAAAGCTTTGGTGCTGCGTGTATGTCTAAGCGTGTAGCCTTAAAAGAGAACGCACAGGAGAGTTTTCTCTCGAACGAATATGTAAGAATACCACGTTATAAGGAAATACAGTGTTGCAGAGTAAAGATAGATACATACGTATTTGAAACACTTTACGAGAAGAAATAATGCATCGTTCAAAATTAGCTTGTATTTCCTAAAAAGCACATTATAACTCGAAAGGTTTTGGTGTGGCGTGTACGTCTAAATGTGTAGCCACAAAAGAGAACCCACAGGAGAATATTCTTTCATCAAAATTTTTCAGAAAACCACGTTTTAAGGAAATCCCGCGTCCTGCGAAATCATCTTCTTTTTCCTAAACTACATGTTGTAACTTGAATAGCTTTGGTGTTGCCTGTATGTCTAAGTGTGTAGCCACAAAAGGGAACGCACAGGACAGTTTTCTATCGAAAGAATATGTAAGAATACCACGTTATAAGGAAATACAATGTTGCAGAGTAAAGACAAATACGTACGTATTGGAAACACTTTATGAGAAGAATTAACACATTGTAAAATATTAGCTTGTATCTCCTAAACAACACGTTGTAACTCGAACAGATTTGGTGTGGCGTGTACGTATAAACATGTAGCCTCAAAAGAGAACCCACAGGAGAACTTTCTATTGTCAAATATTTCAGAAAACCACGTTTATGGAAATCTCGCATCGTGCGAAATTATCTAGTTTTTCCTAAACAACACGTTGTAACTCGAAAAGCTTTGGTGTTGCTTGTATGTCTAAACATGTAGCCTCAAAAGAGAACGCTCAGGAGAGTTTTCCCTCGAAAGAATATGTAAGAATACCACGTTATAAGGAAATACAGTGTTGCAGAGAAAGACAAATACGTACGTATTGGAAACAATTTACGAGAAGAAATAACACATCGTACAAAATTAGCCTCTATCTCCTAAACAACACGTGGTAACTCGAAAGGATTTGGTGTGGCGTGCACGTCTAAACGTGGAGCATCATAAGAGAACCCACAGGAGAATTTTCTTTCTTCAAAATTTGTCAGAACACAACGGTTTAAGGAAATCCGAGAACGCACAGGAGAGTTTTCTCTCGAAATAATATGTAAGAATACCACGTTATAAGGAAATACAGTGTTGCAGAGTAGAGGCAAATACATACTTATTGGAAAAACTTAAACTTTACGAGAAGAAATAATGCATCGTAAAAAAATTAGCTTGTATCTCCTAAACAACACGTTGTAACTTAAAAAGATTTGGTGTGGCCTGTACGTCTAAACGTGTAGTCTCAAATGAGAACCCATAGGAGAATTTTCTTTGGTCAAAATTTGTCAGAAAATCACGTATTAAGGAAATCCCTCTTCGTGCGAAATTATCTTGTTTTTCCTAAACAACACGTTGTAACGCGAAAATCTTTGGTATTGGTATTGCGTGTATGTCTAAGCGTGTAGCCTCAAAAGAGGACGCACAGGAGAGTTTTCTCTCGAAAGAATATGTAAGAATACCACGTTATAAGGAAATACAGTGTTGCAGACTAAAGGCAAATACGTACCTATTGGAAACACCTTACAAGAAGAAATAAAGCATCGTAAAAAATTAGCTTGTATCTCCTAAACAACAGTTTGTAACTCGAAAAGATTTGGTGTGGCGTGCACGTCTAAACGTTGTAGCCTCAAAAGATAACCCACAGGAGAATTTTTTTTCGTTAATATTTCTCAGAAAACCATGTTTTAAGGAAATCACTCATCGTGCGAAATTATCTTGTTTTTCCTAAACAACACGTTGTAACTCGAAAAGCTTTGATGTTGTGTTTCCAATACATATGTATTTTCCTTTACTCTGCAACACTGTATTTCCTTACAACGTGGTATTCTTACATATTCTTTCGAGAGAAAACTCTCCTTTGCGTTCTCTTTTGGGGCTACACGCTTAGACATACACGCAACTCCAAAGCTTTTCGAGTTACAACATGTAGTTTAGGAAAAAGAAGATGTGTTTCCAATAAGTACGTATTTGTCTTTACTCTGCAACACTGTATTTCCTTATAACGTGGTATTCTTACATACTCGTTCGAGAGAAAGCTCTCCGGTGCTTTCTCTTTTGAGGCTACATGCTTAGACATACACGCAACACCAAAGATTTTCGAGTTACAATGTGTTGTTTAGGAAAAACAAGATAGTTTCGCACGATGCGGGATTTCCTTAATAAGTGGTTTTCTGACAAATTTTGACGAAAGAAAATTCTCCTGTGGGTTCTCTTTTGAGGCTACACATTTAGACGTACACACCACATCAAATCTTTTCGAGTTACAAAGTGTTGTTTAGGAGATACAAGCTAATTTTTTTACGAAGCGTTATTTCTTCTCATAAAGTTTAAGTGTTTCCATTACGTACATATTTGCCTTTACTCTGCAACACTGTATTTCCTTATAACGTGGTATTCTTGCATATTCTTTCGAGAGAAAACTCTCCTGTGCATTCGCCTTTGAGGCTACGTGCTTAGATATACACGCAACACCAAAGCTTTTCGAGTTACAACGTGTTATTTAGGAAAAACAACATAATTTCGCACGATGCGGGATTTCCTTAAAACGTGGTTTTCTGACAAATTTTGAAGAAATAAAACTCTCCTGTGGGTACTCTTTTGAGGCTACACGTTTAGACGTACATGCCACACCAAATCTTTTCGAGTTACAACGTGTTGTTTAGGACATACAAGCTAATTTTGCAAGATGCGTTATTTCTCTCATAAAGTGTTTCCAATACATATGTATTAGTCTTTACTGTGCAACACTGTATTTCCTAATCACGTGGTATTCTTATATATTCTTTCGAGAAAAAAACTCTCCTTTGCATTCTCTTTTGAGGCTACACGCTTAGACATACACGCAACACCAAAGGTTTTCGCGTTACAACGTGTTGCTTAGGAAAAACAAGATAATTTCGCACGATGCAGGATTTCCTTAAAACGTGGTTTTCTGACAAATTTTGATGAACGAAAATTCTCCTGTGGGTTCTCGTTTGAGGCTACACATTTAGACGTACACACCACACCAAATCTTTTCGAGTTATAACGTGATGATTAGGAGATACATACTAATTTTGTACGATGCCTTATTTCTTCTCATAAAGTTTAAGTGTTTCCAATAAGTATGTACTTGTCTTTACTCTGCAACACTGTATTTCCTTATAATGTGGTATTCTTACATATTCTTTCGAGAGAAAACTCTCCTGTGCGTTCTCTTTTGAGGCTACATGCTTTGACATACACGCAACACCAAAGCTTTTCGAGTTACAATGTGTTGTTTAGGAAAAACAAGATAATTTAGCACGATGCGGGATTTCCTTAAAACGTGGTTTTCTGACAAATTTTGACGAAAGAAAATACTCCTGTGGGTTCTCTTTTGAGGCTACACATTTAGACGTACACACCACATCAAATCTTTTCGAGTTACAACGTGTTGTTTAGGAGATACAAGCTAATTTTTTACGAAGCGTTATTTCTTCTCATAAAGTTTAAGTGTTTCCATTACGTACATATTTGCCTTTACTCTGCAACACTGTATTTCCTTATAACGTGGTATTCTTGCATATTCTTTCGAGAGAAAACTCTCCTGTGCATTCTCCTTTGAGGCTACGTGCTTAGATATACACGCAACACCAAAGCTTTTCGAGTTACAACGTGTTATTTAGGAAAAACAACATAATTTCGCACGATGCGGGATTTCCTTAAAACGTGTTTTTCTGACAAATTTTGAAGAAATAAAACTCTCCTGTGGGTACTCTTTTGAGGCTACACGTTTAGACGTACATGCCACACCAAATCTTTTCGAGTTACAACGTGTTGTTTAGGACATACAAGCTAATTTTGCAAGATGCGTTATTTCTCTCATAAAGTGTTTCCAATACATATGTATTAGTCTTTACTCTGCAACACTGTATTTCCTTATAATGTGGTATCCTTACATATTCTTTCGAAAGAAAACTCTCCTTTGCATTCTCTTTTGAGGCTACACGCTTAGACATACACGCAACACCAAAGCTTTTCGAGTTACAACGTGTTGTTTAGGAAAAACAAGTTAATTTAGCACGATGCGGGATTTCCTTAAAACGTGGTTTTCTGACAAATTTTGACGAAAGAAAATTCTCCTGTGGGTTCTCCTTTGAGGCTAAACGTTTAGACATACACGCCACACCAAATCTTTTTGAGTTATATCGTGTTGTTTAGGAGATACAAGCTAATTTTTTACCATGCATTATTTCTTCTCGTAAAGTGTTTCCCTTACTTACGTATTTGTCTTTACTCTGCAGCACTGTATTTCCTTATAACGTGGTATTCTTACATATTCTTTCAAGAGAAACCTCTCCTGTGCATTCTCTTTTGAGGCTACACGCTTAGACATACATGCAACACCAAAGCTTTTCGAGTTACAATGTGTTCTTTATGTAAAACAAGATAATTTCGCACGATGCAGGATGTCCTTAAAACGTGGTTTTCTGAAAAAATTTTGACGAAAGAAAATTCTACTGGGGGTTCTCTTTTGAGGCTACGCGTTTAGACATACATGGAACACCAAATGTTTTCAAGTTACAACGTGTTGTTTAGGACATACAAACTATTTTTGTATGATGCGTTATTTCTCTCATAAAGTGTTTCCAATACATATGTATTTGTCTTTACTTTGCAACCCTGTATTTCTGTATAACGTGATATTCTTACATATTCTTTCGAGAGAAAACTCTCCTGTGCATTCTCCTTTGAGGCTATATGCTTAGATATACACGCAACACCTAAGCTTTTTGAGTTAAAACGTGTTGTTTAGGAAGAACAAGATAATTTCTCACGATGCGGGATTTTCTTAAAACGTGGTTTTCTGACAAATTTTGACGAAAGAAAATTGTCCTGTGGGTTCTCTTTTGAGGCTACTCGTTTAGATGTACAGGCCACACTAAATCCTCTCGAGTAACAACGTGTTGTTTATGAGTCACAAGCTAATTTTTTACGATGCTTTATTTCAACTCGTAAAGTTTAAGGGTTTCCAATATGTACGTTTTTGTCTTTACTCAGCAACACTGTACTTCCTTTAAAGTGGTATTCTTACGTATTCTTTCGAGAGAAAACTCTCCTGTGTGTTCTCTTTTGAGGCTACACGCTTAGACATACACGCAACACCAAAGCTTTTCAAGTTAAAACGTGTTGTTTAGGAAAAACAAGATAATTTCGCACGATACGATATTTCCTTAAAAGGTGGTTTCTGACAAATTTTGATGAAAGAAAATTCTCCTGTGGGTTCCCTTTTGAGGCTACACGTTTAGACGTACATGCCACACCAAATCTTTTCGAGTTACAACATGTTGTTTAGGAGATACGAGCTCATTTTGTACGATGCTTTATTTCATCCCATAAAGTTTAAGGGTTTCCAATACGTACGTATTTCTCTTTACTCTGCAACACTGTATTTCCTTATAACGTGGTATTCTTACATATTCTTTTGAGAGAAAACTCTCCTGTGTGTTCTCTTTTGAGGCTACACGCTGAGACATACACGCAACACCAAAGCTTTTCGAGTTACAACGTGTTGTTTAGGAAAAACAAGATAATTTCGCACCATGCAGGATTTCCTTAATACGTGGTTTTCTGACAAATTTGACCAAAGAAAATTCTCCTGTGGGTTCTCGTTTTTAGGCTACACGTTTAGACGTACACGCCACACCAAATCTTTTCGAGTTACAATGTGTTTTTTAGCAGATACAAGCTACTTTTGTATGATGCGTTATTTCTTCTCATAAAGTGTTTCCAATACGTACGTATTTGTCTTTTTTCTGCAACACTGTACTTCCTTATAACGTGGTATTCTTACATATTCTTTCGAGAGAAACCTCTCCTGTGTGTTCTCTTTTGAGGCTACACGCTTAGACATACACGCAACACGAAAGATTTTCGAGTTACCACGTGTTGTTTAGGAAAAACAAGATAATTTCCCACGATGCAGGATTACCTTATAACGTGGTTTCTGACAAATTTTGACGAAAGGAAATTCTCCTATGGGTTCTCTTTTGAGGCTACAGGTTTAGACGTACACGCCACACCAAATCTTTTCGAGTTAAAACGTGTTGTTTAGGAGATACGAGCTAATTTTGTAAGATGCTTTATTTCATCTTGTAAAGTTTAAGGATTTCCAATACGTACTTATTTGTCTTTACTCTGCTACACTGTATTTCCTTATAACGTGGTATTCTTACATATTCTTTCGAGAGAAAACTCTCCTGTGTGTTCTCATTTGAGGCTACACGCTGAGACATACACGCAACACAAAAACTTTTCGAGTTACAACGTGTTGTTTAAGAAAAACACGATAATTTCGCACGATGCGGGATTTCCTTAAAACGTGGTTTTCTGAAAATTTGACGAAAGAAAATTCTCCTATGGGTTCTCTTTTGAGGCTACACGTTTAGACGTACACGCCACACCAAATCTTTTCGAGTTACAACGTGTTGTTTAGGAGATACGAGCTCATTTTGTCCGATGCTTTATTTCATCTCGTAACATTTAAGGGTTTCCAATATGTACGTATTTGTCTTTACTCTGCAACACTGTATTTCCTTATAACGTGGTATTCTTACATATTCTGTTGAGAGAAAACTCTCCTGTGTGTTCTCTTTTGAGGCTACACGCGGAGACATACACGCAACACCAAAGCTTTTCGAGTTACAACGTGTTGTTTAGGAAAAACAAGATAATTTCGCACGATGCGGGACTTCCTTAATACGTGGTTTTCTGACAAATTTGACCAAAGAATATTCTCCTGTGGGTTCTCTATTTGAGGCTACACGTTTAGACGTACACGCCACACCAAATCTTTTCGAGTTACAACGTGTTGTTTAGGAGATACAAGCTAATTTTGTATGATGCGTTATTTCTTCTCATAAAGTGTTTCCAATAGGTACGTCTTTGTCTTTACTTTGCAACACTGTCTTTCCTTATAACCTGGTATTCTTACATATTCTTTCGAGTGAAAACTCTCCTGTGTGTTCTCTTTTGAGGCAACACACTGAGACATACACGAAACACCAAAGCTTTTCGAGTTATAACGTGTTGTTTAGGAAAAACAAGTTAATTTCGCAGGATGCGGGATTTCTTTAAAACGTGGTTTTCTGACAAATTTTGACTAAAGAAAATTCTCCAGTGGGTTCTCTTTTGAGGCTAAACTTTTAGACGTACACGCCAAACCAAATGTTTTCGAGTTTCCACTTGTTTTTTAGGAGATACAAGCTAATATTTTATGATGCTTAATTTCTTCTCGTAAAGTGTTTCCAATATGTACGTATTTGTCTTTACTCTGCAACACTGTATTTCCTTATAACGTAGTATTCTTACATATTCTTTCGAGAAAAACCTCTCCTTTGCATTCTCTTTTGAGGCTACACGCTTAGACATACACGCAACACCAAAGCTTTTCTAGTTACCACGTGTTGTTTAGGAAAAACAAGATAATTTCGCACGATGCGGTATTTCCTTAAAACGTGGTTTTCTGACAAATTTTGACGAATGAAAATTCTCCTTTGTGTTCTCCTTTGAGGCTACACGCTTAGACATACACGCCAAACCAATTCTTTACGAGTTACCACGTGTTGTTTAGGAGATACAAGCTAATTTTGTTCGATGCGTTATTTCTTCTCGTAAGTGTTCCCAATATATTCTTATTTGTCTTTACTCTGCAAAATTGTATTTCCTAATAACGTGGTATTCTTACATATTCTTTCAAGAGAAAACTCTCCTGTGCCTTCTCTTTTGAGGCTCCACGCTTACACATACACGCAACTCTAAAGCTTTTCGAGTTACAACATGTTGTTTAGGAAAAAGAAGATGATTTCGCACGATGCGAGATTTCCTTAAAACGTGGTTTTCTGACAAATTTTGAGGAAAGAAAATTCTCCTATGGGTTCTCTTTTGAGGCTACACATTTAGACGTACACACCACACCAAATCTTTTCGAGTTACAATGTGTTGTTTAGGAGATACAATCTAATTTTGTATGATGCGTTATTTCTTCTCGTAAAGTCTTTCCAATATGTACGTAGTTGTCTTTACTCTGCAACACTGTATTTCCTTATAAAGTGGTATTCTTACATATTTTTTTGAGAAAAAACTCTCCTTTACATTCTCTTTTGAGGCTACATGCTTAGACATACACGCAACACTAAAGCTTTTCAAGTTATAACTTGTTGTTTAGGAAAAAGAAGATAATTTTTCTCGATGAGGGATTTCCTTAAAACGTGGTTTTCTCACATATTTTGACGAAAGAAAATTCTCCTTTCTGTTCTCTTTTGAGGCTACATGTTTAGCCGTACACGCCACACCAAATCCTTTTGAGTTACAACCTGTTGTTTAGGAGATACAAGCTAATTTTGTATGATGCGTTATTTCTTCTCGTAAAGTGTTTCCAATACATACATATTTGTCTTTACCTGCAACACTGTATTTCCTTATAACGTGGTATTCTTACATATTCTTTCGAGAGAAAACTCTCCTGTGCGTTCTCTTTTGAGGCTACACGCTTATTCATACACGCAACACCAAAGCATTTCGAGTTACAATGTGTTGTTTAGGAAAAACAAGATAATTTCGCACGAAGCGAGATTTCCTTAAAACGTGGTTTCTGACAAATTTTGATGAAAGAAAATTCTCCTGTCGGTTCCCTTTTGAGGCTACACGTTTAGACGTACACGTCACACCAAATCTTTTCGAGTTACAACGTGTTGTTTAGGAGATACAAGCTAATTTTGTACGATGCGTTATTTCTTCTCTTACAGTGTTTCAAATATGTACGTATTTGTCTTTAATCTGCAACACTGTATTTCCTTATAACGTGGTATTCTTATATATTCTTTCGAGAGAAAACTCTCCTGTGCGTTCTCTTTTGAGGCTACACCCTTAGCGTTACACGCAGGACCATAGCTTTTCGAGTTACAATGTGTTGTTTAGGAAGAACAAGATAATTTCGCACGATGCTGGATTTCTTGACATGGTAGTTTTCTGACAAATTTTGACGAAGGAAAATTCTCCTGTGGGTTCTCTTTTGAGGCACATGGTTAGACGTACACGCCACACCAAATCTTTTAGAGTTATAACGTGTTGTTTAGGAGATACAAGCTAATTTTTTACGATGTGTTTTTTCTTCTCATAAAGCTTAAGTGTTTCCAATCAGTATGTATTTGTCTTTACTCTGCAACACTGTATTTCCTTATAACGTGGTATTCTTACATATTCTTTCGAGAGAAAACTCTCCTGTGCATTCTCTTTTGAGGCTACAGGCTTAGACAAATTTGGACGAAAGAAAATACTCCTGAGGGTTCTCTTTTGAGGCTACACGTTTAGACGTACACGCCACACCAAATCTTTTCAAGTTACAACGTGTTGTTTAGGAGATACAAGCTAATTTTTTAAGATGTGTTATTTCTTCTCCTAAAGTTTAAGTGTTTCCAATACGTACGTATTTGCCTTTACTCTGCAACACTGTTTTCCTTATAACGTGGTATTCTTGCATATTCTTTCGAGAGAAAACTCTCCTGTGCATTCTCCTTTGAGGCTACACGCTTAGACATACATGCAACACCAAAGCTTTTCGAGTTACAACGTGTTGTTTAGGAAGAACAAGATAATTTCTCACGATGCGGGATTTCCTTAAAACGTGGTTTGCTGACAAATTTTGACGAAATAAAATTGTCCTGTGGGTTCTCTTTTGGGGCTACACATTTAGACGTACAAGCCACACCAAATCTTTTCCAGTAAAAACGTGTTGTTTAGGAGATACAAGCTAATATTGTACGATGCTTTATTTCATCTCATAAAGTTTAAGTGTTTCCAATATGTACGTTTTCGTCTTTACTCAGCAACACTGTACTTCCTTATAAAGTGGTATTCATAACTATTCTTTCGAGAGAAAACTCTCCTGTGCGTTCTCTCTTGAGGCTACATGCTTAGACATACACGCAACACCAAAGCTTTTCGAGTTACAACGTGTTGTTCGGGAATAACAAGATAATTTCGCACGATGCTGGGTTTCTTTAATACGTGGTTTTCTGACAAATTTTGACCAAAGAAAATTCTCCTGTGGGTTCTCTTTTGAGGCTACACGTTTAGCCGTACACGCCACACCAAATCTTTTCGAGTTACAACCTGTTGTTTAAGAGATACAAGCTAATTTTTTTACGATGCGTTATTTCTTCTCGTAAAGTGTTTCCAATAAGTGCATATTTGTCTTTACTCTGCAACACTGTGTTTCCTTATAACGTGGTATTCTTACATATTCTTTCGAGAGAAAACTCTCCTGTGCGTTCTCTTTTGAGGCTACATGCTTAGACATACACGCAACACCTAAGCTTTTCGAGTTACAACGTGTTTTTTAGGAAGAACAAGATAATTTCTCACGATGCGGGATTTCCTTAAAACGTGGTTTTCTGACAAACTTTGACGAAAGAAATTTGTCCTGTGGTTCTCTTTGAGGCTACACGTTTAGATGTACACGGCACACCAAATCTTTTCGAGTTACAACGTGTTGTTTAGGAGATATAAGCTAATTTTGTACGATGCTTTATTTATCTCATAAAATTTATGGGTTTCCAATACGAAAGTATTTGTCATTATTCTGCAACAGTGTACTTCCTTATAACGTGGTATTCTTACATATTCAGTCGAGAGAAAACTCTCCTGTGTGTTCTCTTTTGAGGCTACACGCTTAGACATACACGCAACACCAAAGCTTTTCGAGTAATAACGCGTTGTTTAGGAAAAGCAAGATAATTTCGCACGATGCGGGATTTCCTTAATACGTGGTTTTCTGACAAATTTTGTCAGAAAATTCTCCTGTGGGTTCTCTTTTGAGGCTACACGTTTAGACGTACAGGTCACACCAAATCTTTTCGAGTTACAACGTGTTGTTTAGGAGATACAAGCTAATTTTTTACGATGCGTTATTTCTTCTCATAAAGTGTTTCCAATAAGTATGTATTTGTCTTTACTCTGCAACACTGTATTTTCTTATAACGTGGTATTCTTACACATTCTTTCGAGAGAAAACTCTCCTGTGTGCTCTCTTTTGAGTCTACACGCTTAAACATACATGCAACACCAAAGCTTTTCGAGTTACAAGGTGTTGTTTAGGAAAAACAAGATAATTTCGCACGATGCGGGATTTCCTTAAAACGTGGTTTTCTGAATATTTGACGAAAGAAAATTCTCCTATGGGTTCTCTCTTGAGGCTACACGTTTAGACGTACACGCCACACCAAATCTTTTCGAGTTACAACGTGTTGTTTAGGAGATACGAGCTAATTTTGTACGATGCTTTATTTCATCTCGTAAAGTTTAAGGGTTTCCAATACGTACCTATTTGTCTTTACTCTGCAACACTGTATTTCCTTATAACGTGGTATTCTTACATATTCTTTCGAGAGAAAACTCTCCTGTGTGTTCTCTTTTGAGGCTACACGCTGAGACATACACGCAACACCAAAGCTCTTCGAGTTAAAACGTGTTGTTTAGGAAAAACAAGATAATTTTGCACGATGTAGGTTTTCCTTAATACGTGGTTTTCTGACAAATTTGACCAAAGAAAATTCTCCTGTGGGTTCTCTTTTGAGGCTACACGTTTAGACGTACATGCCACACCAAATCATTTAGAGTTACAATGTGTTGTTTAGGAGATACAAGCTAATTTTGTACGATGCGTTATTTCTTCTTGTAAAATATTTCTAATATGTACGTATTTGTCTTTACTCTGCAACACTGTATTTCCTTATAACGTGGTATTCTTATATATTCTTTCGAGAAAGAACTCTCCTTTGCCTTCTCTTTTGAGGCTACATGCTTAGACATACACGCAACACCAAAGCTTTTCGAGTTACAAAGTGTTATTTAAGAAAAACAAGATAATTTTGCACGATGAGGGATTTCCTTAAAACGTAGTTTTCTCACAAATTTTGACGATAGAAAATTCTCCTGTGGGTTCTCTTTTGAGGCTACACGTTTAGATGTACATGCCCCACCAAATCCTTTCGAGTTACAACCTGTTGTTTAGGAGATACAAACTAATTTTGTATGATGCGTTATTTCTTCTCGTAAAGTGTTTCCAATAAGTACGTATTTGTCTTTACTCTGCAACACTGTATTTCCTTATAACCTGGTATTCTTACATATTCTTTCTAGTGAAAACTCTCCTGGGTGTTCTCTTTTGAGGCTACACACTGAGGCAAACACGCAACTCCAAATCTTTTCGAGTTACAACGTGTTGTTTAGGAAAAACAAGATAATTTCCCACGATGCAGGATTTCCTTAATACGTAGTTTTCTGACAAATTTGACCAAACAAAATTCGCCTGTGGGTTCTCTTTTGAGGCTACACGTTTAGACGTACACACCACATCAAATCTTTTCGAGTTACAACGTGTTGTTTAGGAGATACAAGCTAATTTTGTATGATGCATTATTTCTTCTCGTAAAGTGTTTCCAATATGTACGTATTTGTCTTTACTCTGCAACACTGTATTTCCTTATAACGTGGTATTCTTACATATTCTTTCGAGAAAAAACTCTCCTTTGCATTCTCTTTTGAGGCTACACGCTTAGACATACACGCAACACCAAAGCTTTTCGAGTTACAACTTGTTGTTTAGGAAAAACAAGATAATTTTTCACGCTGAGGGATTTCCTTAAAACGTGGTTTTCTTACATATTTTGACGATAAAAAATTCTCCTGTCGGTTCTCTTTTGAGGGAACACGTTTAGAAGTACACGTCACACCAAATATTTTCGAGTTATAATGGGTTGTTTATGAGATACAAGCTAATTTTGTACGAATTTTTATTTCTTCTCTTAAAGTGTTTACAATATGTACGTATTTGTCTTTACTCTGCAACACTGTATTTCCTTATAACGTGGTATTCTTACATATTCTTTCGAAAGAAAACTCTCCTTGCATTCCCTTTAGAGGCTACACACTTAAACATACACGCAACACCAAAGCTTTTCGAGTTACAACGTGTTGTTTAGGAAAAACAAGATAATTTCGCACGATGCGGAATTTCCTTAAAACGTGGTTTTCTGACAAATTTTGACGAAAGAAAACTCTCCTGTGGGTTCTCTTTTGAGGATACACGTTTAGACGTACACGCCACACCAAAACTTTTCGAGTTACAACATGTTGTTTAGGACCTACAAGCTAATTTTGCAAGATGCGTTATTTCGCTCATAAAGTGTTTCCAGTACGTACGTATTTGTCTTTACTCTGATACACTGTATTTCCTTATAACGTGGTATTCTTACATATTCTTTCGAGAGAAAACTCTCCTATGCGTTCTCTTTTGGGGCTACACGCTTAGACATACACCCAACACCAAAGCTTTTCGAGTTAAAACGTGTTGTTTAGGAAGAACAAGATAATTTCTCACGATGCGGTATTTCCTTAAAACGTGGTTTGCTGAAAAATTTTGACGAAAGAAAATTGTCCTGTGGGTTCTCTTTTGAGGCTACACGTTTAGACGTACATGCCACACCAAATCTTTTCGAGTTACAACGTGTTGTTTAGGAGATACAAGCTAATTTTGTACGATGCTTTATTTCATCTCGTAAAGTTTAAGGGTTTCCAATACATACGTGTTTGTCTTTACTCTGCAACACTGTATTTCCTTATAACGTGGTATTCTTTCATATTCTTTCGAGAGAAAACTCTCCTGTGCGTTCTCTTTTGAGGCTACAAGTTTAGACATACACGCAACGGCAAAGCTTTTCGAGTTACAACATGTTGTTTAGGAAGAACAAGATAATTTCCCACGATGCAGGATTTCCTTAAAACGTGGTGTTCTGACAAATTTTGACGAAAGAAAATTCTCCTGTGGGTTCTCTTTTGAGGCTACACCTTTAGACGTATACACCACACCAAATCTTTTGAGTTACACCGTGCTGTTTAGGAGATACAAGCTAATTTTTTTTACGATGCGTTATTTCTTCTCGTAAAGTTTAAGTGTTTCCAATACATACGTTTTTGCCTTTACTCTGCAACTCTGTAATTCCTAATAACGTGGTATTCTTACATATTCTTTCGAGAGAAAACTCTCCTGTGCGTTCTCTTTTGAGGCTACATGCTTAGACATACACGCAACACCACAGTTTTTCGAGTTACAATGTGTTGTTTAGGAAAAACAAGATAATTTAGCACGATGCGGGATTTCCTTAAAACGTGGTTTTCTGACAAATTTTGACGAAAGAAAATACTCCTGAGGGTTCTCTTTTGAGGCTACACGTTTAGTCGTACACACCACACCAAATCTTTTCGAGTTACAATGTGTTGTTTAGGAGATACAAGCTAATTTTTTAAGATGTGTTATTTCTCTCGTAAAGATTAAGTGTTTCAAATACGTACGTATTTGCCTTTACTCTGCAACACTGTTTTCCTTATAACATGGTATTCTTGCATATTCTTTCGAGAGAAAACTTTCCTGTGCGTTCTCTTTTGAGGCTACACGCTTAGACATACAAGCAACACCAAAGCTTTTCGAGTTACAACTTGTTGTTTTGGAAGAACAAGATAATTTCTCACGATGCGGGATTTCCTTAAAACGTGGTTTGCTGACAAATTTTGACGAAAGAAAATAGTCCTGTGGGCTCTCTTTTGGGGCTACACGTTCAGACGTACAAGCCACACCAAATCTTTTCCAGTAAAAACGTGTTGTTTAGGAGATACAAGCTAATTTTGCACGATGCTTTATTTCATCTCGTAAGTTTAAGGGTTTCCAATATGTACGTTTTCGTCTTTACTCAGCAACACTGTACTTCCTTATAAAGTGGTATTCTTAACTATTCTTTCGAGAGAAAACTCTTCTGTGCGTTTTCTTTTGAGGCTACACGCTTAGACATACATGCAACACCAAAGCTTTTCGAGTTACAACGTGTTGTTTAGAAAAAACAAGATAATTTCACACGATGCGGGGTTTCCTTAATACGTGGTTTTCTGACAAATTTTGACCAAAGAAAATTCTCCTGTGGGATCTCTTTTGAGGCTACACATTTAGCCGTACATGCCACATCAATTCTTTTCGAGTTACAACCTGTTGTTTGGGAGATACAAGCTAATTTTGAACGATGCGTTATTTCATCTCTAAAAGTGTTTCCAATAAGTACGTATTTGTCTTTACTCTGCAACACTGTATTTCCTTATAACGTGGTATTCTTACATATTCTTTCGAGAGAAAACTCTCCTGTGCGTTCTCTTTTGAGGCTACATGCTTAGACATACACGCAACACCAAAGCTTTTCGAGTTACAACGTGTTTTTTAGGAAGAACAAGATAATTTCTCACGATGCGGGATTTCCTTAAAACGTGGTTTTCTGACAAATTTTGACGAAAGAAAATTGTCCTGTGGTTCTCTTTTGAGGCTACACGTTTAGATGTACACGCCACACCAAATCTTTTCGAGTTACAACGTGTTGTTTAGGAGATACAAGCTAATTTTGTACGATGCTTTATTTCATCTCTTAAAGTTTAAGGGTTTCCAATACGTAAGTATTTGTCATTATTCTGCAACAGTGTATTTCCTTATAACGTGGTAGTCTTACATATTCTTTCGAGAGAAAACACTCCTGTGTGTTCTCCTTTGAGGCTACACGCTTAGACATACACGCAACACCAAAGCTTTTCGAGTTACAACGCGTTGTTTAGGAAAAAACAAGATAATTTCTCACTATGCTGGATTTCCTTAATACGTGGTTTTCTGACAAATTTGACCAAAGAAAATTGTCCTGTGGGTTCTCTTTTGAGGCTACCCATTTAGACGTACACGCCACAGCAAATCATTTAGAGTTACAACGTGTTGTTTAGGAGATACAAGCTAATTTTGTACGATGCGTTATTTCTTCTCGTAAAGTGTTTCCAATATGTACGTATTTGTCTTTACTCTGCAACACTGTATTTCCTTATAATGTGGTATTCTTATATATTCTTTCGAGAAAGAACTCTCCTTTGCATTCTCTTTTGAGGCTACATGCTTAGACATACACGCAACACCAAAGCTTTTCGAGTTACAACGTGTTGTTTAAGAAAAACACGATAATTTTGCACGATGAGGGATTTCCTTAAAACGTGGTTTTCTCACAAATTTTGACGATAGAAAATTCTTCTGTGGGTTCTCTTTTGAAGCTACACGTTTAGACATACATGCCACACCAAATCCTTTCGAGTTACAACCTGTTGTTTAGGAGATACAAGCTAATTTTGTATGATGCGTTATTTCTTCTCCTAAAGTGTTTCCAATATGTACTTATTTGCCTTTACTCTGCAAAATTGTATTTCTTTATAACGTGGTATTCTTACATATTCTTTCGAGAGAAAACTCTCCTGTGCCTTCGCTTTTGAGGCTCCACGCTTAGACATACACGCAACACCAAAGCTTTTTGAGTTACAACATGTTGTTTAGGAAAAAGAGGATGATTTCGCACGATGCGGGATTTCCTTAAAACGTGGTTTTCTGAAAAGTTTTAACGAAAGAAAATTGTCCTGTGGGTTCTCTTTTGAGGCAACACGTTTAGACGAACACGCCACACCAAATCTTTTCGAGTTACAACGTGTTGTTTAGGAGATACAAGTTAATTTTTTCGATGCGTTATTTCTTCTCATAAAGTGTTTCCAATATGTACGTATCTGTCTTTACTCTGCAACACTCTATTTCCTTATAACGTGGTATTCTTACATATTCTTTCTAGAAAAAACTCTCCTTTACATTCTCTTTTGAGGCTGCACGCATAGACATACACACAACACCAAAGCTTTTCGAGTTACAACGTGTTGTTTAGGAAAAACAAGATAATTTTGCATGATGAGGGATTTCCTTATAACGTGGTTTTCTGACAAATTTTGAAGAAAGAAAATTCTCCTGTGGGGTCTCTTTTGAGGCTACACTTTTAGACTTAAACGCCAAACCAAATCTTTTCGAGTTACCACTTGTTGTTTAGGAGATACAAGATTATATTTTATGATGTGTCATTTCTTCTCGTAAAGTGTTTCCAATATGTACGTATTTGTCTTTACTCTCCAACACTGTATTTCCTTATAACGTTGTATTCTTACATGTTCTTTCGAGAGAAAACTCTCCTGTGCATTCGCTTTTGAGGCTACATGCTGAGACATACACGCAACACCAAAGCTTTTCGTGTTACAAGTTGTTGTTTAGGAAAAACAAGATAATTTCGCACGATGGGGGATTTCCTTAAAATGTGGTTTTCTGACAAATTTTGACGAAAGAAAATTCTCCTTTGTGTTCTCTTTGGCGGCTACACGTTTAGACGTACACGCCAAACCAAACCTTTTCGAGTTACCACGTGTTGTTTAGGAGATACAAGCTAATTTTGTCCGATGTGTTATTTCTTCTCCTAAAGTGTTTCCAATATGTACTTATTTGCCTTTACTCGGCCTAATTGTATTTCTTTATAACGTCTATTCTTACATATTCTTTCGAGAGAAAACTCTCCTGTGCCTTCGCTTTTGAGGCTCCACGCTTAGACATACACGCAACACCAAAGTTTTTTGAGTTACAACATGTTGTTTAGGAAAAAGAAGATGATTTCGCATGATGCGGGATTTCCTTAAAACGTGGTTTTCTGAAAAAATTTAACGAAAGAAAATTGTCCTGTGGGTTGTCTTTTGAGGCTACACGTTTTGACGTACACGCCACACCAAATCATTTCGAGTTACAACGTGTTGTTTAGGTGATACAAGTTAATTTTTTACGATGCGTTATTTCTTCTCGTAAAGAGTTTCCAATATGTACGTATTTGTCTTTACTCTGCAACAATGTATTTCCTTATAACGTGGTATTCTTACATATTCTTTCGAGAAAAAAACTCTCCTTTACATTCTCTTTTGAGGCTACACGCTTAGACATACACGCAACACCAAAGCTTTTCGAGTTACAACTTGTTGTTTAGGAAAAACAAGATAATTTTGCACGATGAGGGATTTCCTTAAAACGTGGTTTTCTCACATATTTTGACGAAAGAAAATTCTCCTGTGGGTTCTCTTTTGAGGCTACACGTTTAGCCGTACACGCCACACCAAATCCTTTCGAGTTACAACCTGTTGTTTAGGAGATACAAGCTAATTTTGTATGATGCATTATTTCTTCTCATAAAGTGTTTCCAATACATACGTATTTGTCTTTACTCTGCAACACTGTATTTCCTTATAATGTGATATTCTTACATATTCTTTCGAGGGAAACCTCTCCTGTGTGTTCTCTTTTGAGGCTACATGCTTAGACATACACACAACACCAAAGCTTTTCGAGTTACAGCGTGTTGTGTAGGAAAAATTAGATAATTTCGCACAATGCGTGATTTCCTTAAAACGTGGTTTCTGACAAATTTTGATGAAAGAAAATTCTCCTGTGGGTTCTCTTTTGAGGCTACACGTTGAGACGTACATGTCACACCAAATCTTTTCGAGTTACAACGAGTTGTTTAGGAGACACAAGCTAATTTTGTAAGATGCGATATTTCTTCTCTTAAAGTGTTTCCAATATGTACATATTTGTCTTTACTCTGCAACACTGTATTTCCTTATAACGTGGTATTCTTACATATTCTTTCGAGAGAAAACTCTCCTGTGCATTCCCTTTTGTGGCTACACACTTAGTCATACACGCAACACCAAAGCTTTTCGAATTACATCTTGTTGTTTAGGAAAAACAAGATAATTTCGCAGGATGCAGGATTTCGTTAAAACGTGATTTTCTGACAAATTTTGAAGAAAGAAAATTCTCCTATGGGTTCTCTTTTGAGGCTACACGTTTAGACGTACACGCCACACCAAGTCCTTTCGAGTTACCACGTGTTGTTTAGGAGATACAAGCTAATTGTTTACAATGCGTTATTTCTTCTCGTAAAGTGTTTCCATCAAGTATGTATTTGACTTTACTCTGCAACACTGTATTCCCTTATAACGTTGTATTCTTACATGTTCTTTTGAGAGAAAACTCTCCTGTGCGTACTCTTTAGAGGCTACATGCTTAGACATACACGCAATGCCAAAGCTTTTCGAGTTACAATGTGTTGTTTAGGAAAAGCAAGATAATTTCGCACGATGCGAGATTTCCATAAAACGTGGTTTTCTGAAAAATTTTGACGAAAGAAAGTTTTCCTGTGGGTTATCTTTTGAGGCTACACGTATAGAGGTACGAGCCACAACAAATCTTTTCGAGTTCCAATTGTTGTTTAGGAGATACAAGATAATTTTGTACGATGTGTTATTTCTTCTCTTAAAGTGTTTCCAATACGTACGTATTTGTCTTTACTCTACAACACTGTATTTTTTTATAACATGGTATTCTTACATATTCTTTCGAGAGAAAACTCTCCTGTGCATTCTCTTTTGAGGCTACAAGCTTAGACATACACGCAACACCAAAGCTTTTCGAATTACAACATGTTGTTCAGGAAAAAGAAGATGATTGGGCACGATGCGGGATTTCCTTAAAACGTGGTTTTCTGAAAAATTTTGACGAAAGAAAATTCTCCTGTGGGTTCTCTTTTGAGGCTACACGTTTAGACGTACACGCCGCACCAAATCTTTTCGAGTTACAACGTTTTGTTTAGGAGATACAAGCTAATTTTCTACGATGCGTTACTTCTTCTCATAAAGTGTTTCCAATATGTACGTATTTGTCTACTCTGCAACACTGTATTTCCTTATAACGTGTTATTCTTACATATTCTTTCGAGAGAAAACTATCCTGTGCATTCCCTTTTGAGGCTACACACTTAGACATACAGGCAACACCAAAGCTTTTCGAGTTACAACATGTCGTTTAGGAAAAACCAGATAATTTCGCACGATGCAGGATTTCCTTAAAACGTGGTTTTCTGACAAATTTTGACGAAAGAAAATTCTCCTGTCGGTTCTCTTTTGAGGCTACACATTTAGACGTACACGCCACACCAAATACTTTAGAGTTACCACGTGTTGTTTAGGAGATACAAGCTAATTTTGTATGATGCGTTATTTCTTCTCATAAAGTGTTTCCAATACGTACGTATTTGTCTTTACTCTGCAACCCTGTATTTCCTTTTAACATTGTATTCTTACATGTTCTTCCGAGAGAAAACTCTCCTGTGCATTGTCTTTAGAGGCAACATGCTCAGACATACACGCAACACCAAAGCTTTTCGAGTTACAAAGTGTTGTTTAGGAAAAACAAGATAATATTGCACGATGCGGGATTTCCTTAAAACGTGTTTTTTTGACAAATTTTGACGAAAGAAAGTTCTCCTGTTGGTTCTCTTTTGAGGCTACACGTGTAGAAGTACGAGCCACACCAAATACTTTCGAGTTATAACGTGTTGTTTAGGAGATACAAGCAAATTTTGTACAATGCGTTATTTCTTCCCTAAATTGTTTCCAATATGTCGTTATTTATCTTTACTCTGCAACACTGTATTTTCTTATAACGTGGTATTCTTACATATTCTTTCGAGGGAAAACTCTCCTGTGCATGCTCTTTTGAGGCTACACTCTTAGACAAACACGCACGCCAAACTTTTCGAGTTACAACGTGTTGTTTAGGAAAAACAAGATAATTTCGCACGATGCGAGATTTCCATAAAACGTGGTTTTCAGACAAATTTTGACGAAAGAATGTTCTTCTCTGGGTTCTCTTTTGAGGCTACACGTGTAGAGGTACGAGCCACACCAAATCTTTTCGAGTTACAATGTGTTGTTTAGGAGATACAAGCTAATTTTTTACAATGCGTTATTTCTTCTCTTAAAGTGTTTCCAATACGTACGTAGTTGTTTTTATTCTGCAACACTGTATTTCCTTATAATGTGGTATTCTTACATATTCTTTCGAGAGAAAACTCTCCTGTGTATTCTCTTTTGAGGCTACATGCTTAGACATACACGCAACACCAAAGCTTTTCGAGTTACAATGTGTTGTTTAGGAAAAACAAGATAATTTCGCACGATGCGCTATTTCCTTAAAACGTGGTTTCAGACAAATTTTGATGAAAGAAAATTCTCCTGTGGGTTCTCGTTTGAGGCTACACTTTTAGACGTACATGCCACACCAAATCTTTTCGAGTTACAACGTGTTGTTTAGGAGATACAAGCTAATTTTTTACGATGCGTTATTTCTTCTCGTAAAGTGTTTCCAATATGTACTTATTTGTCTTTACTCTGCAAATTGTATTTCCTTTTAACGTGGTATTCTTACATATTCTTTCAAGAGAACACTCTCCTGTGCCTTCTCTTTTGAGTCTCCACGCTTACACATACACGCAACACCAACGCTTTTCGAGTTACAACATGTTGTTTAGGAAAAAGAAAATGATTTCGCACGATGCAGGATTTCCTTAAAACGTGGTTTTCTGAAAAATTTTGACGAAAGAAAATTCTCCTGTGGGTTCTCTTTTGAGGCTACATGTTTAGATGTACACGCCACACCAAATCTTTTCGAGTTACAACGTTTTGTTTAGGAGATACAAGCTAATTTTGTAGGATGCGTTAATTCTTCTCATAAAGTGTTTCCAATACGTACGTATTTGTCTTTATTCTGCAACACTGTATTTCCTTATAACGTGGTATTCTTACATATTCTTTCGAGGGAAAACTCTCCTGTGCGTTCTCTTTCGAGGCTACACGCTTAGACAAACACGCAACACCAAAGCTTTTCAAGTTACAACGTGTTGTTTAGGAAAAAACAAGATAATTTTGCACGATGCGAGATTTTCATAAATCGTGGTTTTCTAAAAAATTTTGACGAAAGAATTTCCTCCTGTGGGTTCTCTTTTGAGGCTACACTTGTAGAGGTACGAGCCACACCAAATCTTTTCGAGTTACAAAGTTTTGTTTAGGAGATACAAGCTATTTTTGTATGATGCGTTATTTCTTCTCTTAACGTGTTTCCAATATGTACGTATTTGTCTTTACTCTGCCACACTGTATTTCCTCATAACGTGGTATTCCTACATTTTCTTTCGAGAGAAAACTCTCCTGTGCGTTCTCTTTTGAGGCTACACGCTTAGACATACACGCAACACCAAAGCTTTTCGATTTACAACGTGTTGTTTATGAAAAACAAGATAATTTCACACGATGCGAGATTTCCTTAAAACGTGGTTTCTGACAAATTTTGATGAAAGAAAATTCTTGGGCCTGGGAGCGGCGGCAGCAGCAGCAGTAGCAGCAGCAGCGGCTGGTCCAGAGGAAGGGCCAACAGCAGTAGAACCAAGCGGACAGGGTCCAGACAGACCCGGTGCCCACGACCACTGGCCATCGCTGGCCAGCCAGGCTGCAAGCAGCGGCGGATTTACGGTGCCTTTCACCACACAGAAGCCACATCAGAACTCTGCCTCCCGCCAGTCAGTTATGAGGGCTCCATATTGGTTCTCGGTTGCCAGAGAAATCAGACTGAGGTACGCAAATATAACCCGAGACCAACATCGCGGGGGTGTAAGCCCGACGGGCGTTGGCCTGCACCCAGGCCCTGAGCTGATCGGGGGTCCACCGGGGTGCAAACCCGGCCAGGAGGTTTTTTTCCTCCCGGGCCGGCGCGCGCACCACCACCATTTTGCCTGGGGGAAGCCAGGGAGACCTAGCAGGCAAAACCAAACCGGCTAACAGGCATAGCCCGAGGCGGACATAGCAGGGGTCTCAGACGGTCAGGCCCTGGACTGCCCCCAGGTCCTGGGCTGCTCGGCAGGCCATCTGTGTGCCGACCCAGCCAGGAGCTTGTTTGCCTCGGCCGGTGCACACCGCCGCCATTTTGCCTACAGGAAGCCAGAGAGACCTAGCAGGCAAAACCAAACCAGCGAACAGGCATAGCCCAAGGCGGACATAGCAGGGGTCTCAGACGGTCAGGCCCTGGACTGCCCCCAGGCCCAGGACTGCTCTGAGGGCCATCTGTGTGCTGACCCGGCCAGGAGGTTGTTTATCAGAGCCGTTTGCACACCACCGCCATTTTGCCTACGGGAAGCCAGAGAGACCTAGCAGGCAAAGCCAAACTGGCTAATAGGCATAGCCCGAGGCAGACATAGCAGGGGTCTCAGAAGGTCAGGCCCTGGGCTGCCCCCAGGTCCTGGGCTGCTCGGTGGGCCATCTGTGTGCCGACCCAGCCAGGAACTTGTTTGCCCGGGCAGGTGCGCACCACCGCCATTTTGCCTGCGGGAAGCCAGAGAGACTAGCAGACAAAACCAAACCAGCTAACAGGCATAGCCCAAGGCAGACAAAGCAGGGGTCTCAGACGGTCAGGCCCTGGACTGCCCCCAGGCCCTGGGCTGCTCGGTGCGCCATCTGTGTGCTGACCCAGCCAGGAGGTTGTTAGCCCAGCAGACTCTCCCAGCACTCTCAGGGAACTCGCACACGCCACCATCCTAGCCACCTGACACACCCAATTAACACCCACAGCTGAGGGGAACTTTGCACCGACATTGGCCTGCCAGGCTTTTGCCTAGACTCAGGGCCTGGGCAGCTAGGCTAGCCTTGTGTGCACCAACCCAGTTGGGAGTTCTGCTGCCCAGATCAGCCTGGGCGGCAGCACCACATCTCCAAGTCCTGCAAGTGGCTAGCTGGGTTTCCGGGCGGCCAGCTGGGAGAAGTCAGTGTGATCCAGTGAATCCAGTGGGCCCCAGCAGGAGCCTTCGGGTGCCTGCTTTGGGATCTGAACAGCCTGGGCAGCAGCACCCTGTCTACAAGCAGTGCAGGAGGTAAGCTGTGCACCAGAGGCCAACGGGGAAGGGGCAGCTTGCACTGGTGAGTCCAGCACTGACAAGACAAACTAACACCAGTGAGAACTAGATGGCAAAAGGCAAACGCAGGAACGTCACTAACAGAAATCAAGGCAATATGGCAACATCTGAACCCAATTCTCCTCTACCAACACGTCCTGGATACCCCATCACACCAGTAAAACAAGATTTGGATTTAAAATAACTGGACATGATGCTGGTACAGGAACACATGAAGGACATACTTAAAGAAATTCAGGAGAAAATGGATCAAAAGTTAGAAGCCCTTGCAAGGGAAACACAAAAATCATTGAAAGAAATCCAGGAGAATACAAAAGCCAACAAGGAGGAAATGCAAAAAAAACTTAAAGAAATACAGGAGAACTTTGGTCAACAGGCTGAGGTCATGAAAGACGAAACACAAAAATCTCTTAAAGAAATACAGGAGAACTTTGGTCAACAGACTGAGCTCATGAAAGAGGAAACACAAAAATCTCTTAAAGAATTACAGGAAAACACAAACATGCAAGTGAAGGAGCTAAGCAAAACCATCCAGGATCTAAAATCAGAAGTAGAAACAACTAAGAAAACTCAAAGGGAGACAACTTTGGAGATAGAAAGCCTTGGGAAGAAATCAGGGGACAGAGATGCAAATATCAACAACAGAATACAAGAGATAGAAGAAAGAATCTCAGATGCTGAAGATTCCATAGAAACCATGGACTCAACAGTTAAAGAAAATGCAAAATGCAAAAAGCTTGTAACCCAAAATATCCAGGAAATCCAGGACACAATGAGAAGACCAAACCTAAGGATTATAGGCATAGATGAGAGTGAAGATTTACAACTTAAAGGGCCAGCAAATATCTTCAATAAAATTATGGAAGAAAACTTCCCTAACCTAAAGAGAGAGATGCCCATGAATATACAAGAAGCCTGCAGAACTCCAAACAGACTGGACCAGAAGAGAAATACTTCCCGTCACATAAAAATCAAAACACCAAATGTTCTAAACAAAGAAAGAATACTAAAGGCAGTAAGAGAAAAAGGCCAAGTAACATATAAAGGAAGACCTATCAGAATCACAGCAGACTTTTCACCGGAGACTATGAAGGCTAGAAGGTCCTGGGCAGATCTCATGCAGACTCTAAGAGAACACAAATGCCAACCAAAACTACTATATACAGCAAAACTCTCAATCACCATAGATGGAGAAACTAAGATATTTCATGACAAAACCAAGTTTACCCAATATCTATCCACAAACCCGGCCCTAAAAAGGATAATAGGAGGACAACACCAATACAAGGAGGGAAACTTCACCCTGGAAAAAGCAAGATAGTAACCTTTCATCAAACCCAAAAGAAGTTAAGCATTCAAATTAAAAATAACGTCAAAAATGATAGGAAGTAACAATCACTATTCCTTAATATCTCTTAATATCAATGGACTTAATGCCCCAATAAAAAGACACAGACTAACTGAATGGATACGTAAACAGGACACTACATTTTGCTGCTTACAGGAAACACACCTCAGGGTCAAAGACAAACACTACCTTAGAGAAAAAGGCTGGAAGACAATTTTACAAGCAAATGGTCTCAGGAAACAAGCTGGAGTAGCCATTTTAATATCAGATAAAATTGACTTTCAACCCAAAGTCATCAAAAGAGACGCTGAGGGACACTTCTTGCTGGTCAAAGGAAAAATACAAAAAGAAGAACTGTCAATCCTTACAATCCTTAACATCTATGCCCCAAATGCAAGGGCACCCTCTTTCGTAAAAGAAACTTTATTAAAACTAAAAGCACACATTGCACCTAACACAATAATTGTGGGTGACTTCAACACTGCACTTTCCTCAATGGACTGATCAGGAAAACAGAAACTAAACAGGGACACAATGAAACTAATTGAAGCTTTGGACCAATTAGATTTAACAGATATATATAGAACATTCTATCCTAAAACAAAAGAATATACCTTTTTCTCAGCACCTCATGGTACCTTCTCCAAAATCGACCATATAATTGGTCACAAGACAGACCTCAACAAATATAAGAAGATAGAACTAATCCCATGCCTCCTATCTGATCACTATGGAGTAGAAGTGGTCTTCAATAGCAACAGAAACAACAGAAAACCCACATACACGTGGAAACTGAACAATACTCTACTCAATGATACCTTGGTCAAGGAAGAAATAAAGAAAGAAATTAAAGACTTTTTAGAACACAATGAAAATGAAAACACAACATACCCAAATCTATGGGACACAATGAAAGCAGTGCTAAGAGGAAAACTCATAGCCCTGAGTGCCTCCAAAAAGAAAATGGAGAGAGCATACATTACCAGCTTAATGACACACCTGAACTCCTAGAACAAAAAGAAGCTATTTCGCCCAGGAGGAGTAGAAGTCAGGAAATCATCAAACTCAGGGCCGAAATCAATCAAGTAGAAACAAAGAGAACCATTCAAAAAATCAACAAAACCAGGAGCTGGTTCTTTGAGAAAATCAACAAGATAGATAAACCCTTAGCCAGACTGACCAAAGGGCACAGAGAAAGTATCCAAATTAACAAACTTAGAAATGAAAAGGGAGATATAACAACGGAAACTGAGGAAATCCAAAAAATCATCAGATCCTACTACAAGAGCCTGTACTCAACACAACTGGAGAATCTGGAGGAAATGGACAATTTCCTTGACAGATACCAAATACCAAAATTAAATCAGGACCAACTAGACCATCTAAACAGTCCCATAATGCCTAAAGAAATAGAAGGAGTCATAGAAAGTCTTCCAACCAAAAAAAGCACAGGACCAGATGGCTTCAGTGCAGAATTCTACCAGACCTTCAAAGAAGAGTTAACACCTATACTCTTCAAACTATTCCACAAAATAGAAACAGAAGGAACACTACCCAATTCCTTCTACGAAGCCACAATTCCGCTGATACCAAAGCCACAAAAAGATCCAACAAAGAAAGAGAACTTCAGACCAATTTCCCTTATGAACATCAATGCAAAAATACTCAATAAAATTCTTGTCAACCGAATCCAAGAACACATCAAAACGATCATCCACCATGATCAAGTAGGCTTTTTCCCGGGAATGCAGGGTTGGTTCAATATACGGAAATCCATCAATACAATCAACTACATAAACAAACTCAAAGAACAAAACCACATGGTCATTTCATTGGATGCTGAAAAAGCATTTGACAAAATTCAGCATCCCTTCATGCTTAAAGTCTTGGAGAGAACAGGAATTCAAGGCCCATACCTAAACATAGTAAAAGCAATATACAGCAAACCGGTAGCCAGCATCAAACTAAATGGAGAGAAACTTGAAGCAATCCCACTGAAATCAAGGACCAGACAAGGCTGCCCCCTTTCTCCTTATCTTTTCAATATTGTACTTGAGGTACTAGCTCGGGCAATTCGACAACATAAGGAGGTCAAAGGGATACAAATTGGAAAGGAAGAAGTCAAACTATCATTATTTGCAGACGACATGATCGTCTACCTAAGTGACCCAAAGAACTCCACTAGAGAGCTCCTACAGCTGATAAACAACTTCAGCAAAGTGGCAGGTTATAAAATCATCTCCAGCAAATCAGTGGCCTTCCTATACTCAAAGGATAAGCAGGCTGAGAAAGAAATTAGGGAAATGACCCCCTTCACAATATCTTGTTTTTTCTAATCAACACATTGTAACACGAAAATCTTTGGTTTTGCGTGTAAGTCTAAGCGTGTAGCCTCAAAAAAGAATGCACAGGAGAGTTTTATCTCGAGAGAATATGTAAGAATACCACATTATAAGGAAATACAGTGTTTCAGAGTACAGACATATACATATGTATTGGAAACACTTTACGAGAAGAAATAACGCTTCATACAAAATTAGCTTGTATCTCCTATACAACAAGTGGTAACTCGAAAAGATTTGGTGTGGCGTGTAGGTCTAAATGGGTAGCCTCAAAACAGAACCCACAGGAGAATTTTCTTTCGTCAAAATTTTCAGAAAACCACGTTTTAAGGACATCCCGCATCGTGCGAAATTATCATGTTTTTCTTAAACAACACGTTGTAACTCGAAAAGCTTTTGTGTTGCGTGTATTTCTCAGAGTGTAGCCTCAAAAGAGAACACACAGGAGAGTTTTCTTTCGAAAGAATATGTAAGAATACCACGTTATAAGGAAATACATTGTTGCAGAGTAAAGACAAATACGTATGTATTGGAAACACTTTAGGAGAAGAAATAATGCATCATACAAAATTAGCTTGTATCTCCTAAACAACACGTTGTAACTCGAAAGGATTTGGTGTGGCGTGTACGTCTAAATTGGTAGCCTCAAAAGAGAACCCACAGGAGAATTTTCTTTCGTCAACATTTGTCAGAAACCCACGTTTTAAGGAAATCCCGCATCATGTGAAATTATCTTATTTTTCCTAATCAACACGTTGTAACACGAAATGCTTTGGTTTGCCTGTATGTCTAAGCGTGTAGCCTCAAAAGAGAAGGCACAGGAGAGTTTTCTCTCGAAAGAATATGTAAGAATACCACCTTATAAGGAAGTACAGTGTTGCAGAGTAAAGACAAATACATACATATTGGAAACACTTTAAGAGAAGAAATAAGGCATCGTAAAAATTAGCTTGTATCTCCTAAACTACTACTCGAAAAGATTTGGTGTGGCGTGTACGTCTAAACGTGTAGCCTCAAAAGAGAACCCACAGGAGAATTTTCTTTCTTCAAAATTTGTCAGAAAACCATGTTTTAAGGAAATCCCGCATCGTGCGAAATTATCTTGTTTTTTCTAATCAACACATTGTAACGCGAAAATCTTTGGTGTTGCGTGTATGTCTAAGCATGTAGCCTCAAAAGAGAATGTACAGGAGAGTTTTATCTCGAAAGAATATGTAAGAATACCACGTTATAAAGAAATACAGTGTTGCAGAGTAAGGACAAATACGTATGTATTGGAAACACTTTACGAGAAGAAATATCGCTTCATACAAAATTAGCTTGTATCTCCTATACAACAAGTGGTAACTCGAAAAAATTTGGTGTGGCGTGTATGTCTAAACATGTAGCCTCAAAAGAGAACCAACAGGAGAATTTTCTTTCGTCAAATTTGTCAGAAAACCACGTTTTAAAGAAATCCTGCATCGTGCGAAATTATCTTATTTTTCCTAATCAACACGTTGTAACACGAAATGCTTTGGTTTTGCCTGTATGTCTAAGTGTGTAGTCTCAAAAGAGAAGGCACAGGAGAGTTTTCTCTTGAAAGAATATGTAAGAATAGCACGTTATAAGGAAATACAGTGTTGCAGAGTAAAGACAAATACATACTTATTGGAAACACTTCAAGAGAAGAAATAACGCATCGTACAAAATTAACTTGTATCTCCTAAAGAACACGTTGTAAGTCGAAAAGATTTGGTGTGGCGTGTACGGCTAAACGTGTAGCCTCAAAAGAGAACCCACAGGAGAATATTCTTTCGTCAAAATTTGTCAGAAATCCACGTTTTATGGAAATCCCGCATGGGGGAAATTATCTAGTTTTTCCTAAACAACACATTGTATCTCGAAATGCTTTGGTGTTGCGTGTATGACTAAGCATGTAGCCTCAAAAGGGAAGGCACAGCAGAGTTTTCTCTCGAAAGAATATGTAAGAATACCACGATATTAGGAAATACAGTGTTGCAGAGTAAAGACAAATACATAAGTATTGGAAACACTTTACAAGAAGAAATAACGCATCGTAAAAATTAGCTTGTATCTCCTAAACTACACGTTGTAACTCGAAAAGATTTGGTGTGGTGTGTATGTCTAAAGGTGTAGCCTCAAAACAGAACCCACAGGAGAATTTTCTTTCGTCAAAATTTGTCAGAAAACCACGTTTTAAGGAAATCCCGCATCGTGCGAAATTATCATGTTTTTCCTAAAAAACACGTTGTCACTCGAAAAGCTTTGGTATTGCGTGTATGTCTTAGCGTGTAGCCTCAAAAGAGAACCAACAGGAGAATTTTCTTTCATCAAAATTTGTCAGAAAACCACGTTTTAAGGAAATCCCGCATCGTGCGAAATTATCTTATTTTTCCTAATCAACACGGTGTAACATGAAATGCTTTGGTTTTGCCTGTATGTCTAAGCGTGTAGCCTCAAAAGAGTAGGCACAGGAGAGTTTTCTCTCAAAAGAATATGTAAGAATACCTCGTTATAAGGAAATACAATGTTGCAGATTAAAGACAAATACGTACGTATTGGAAACACTTTAAGAGAAGAAATAAAGCATCGTACATAATTAGCTTGTATCTCCTAAACAACAAGTTGTAACTCAAAAAGATTTGATGTGGCGTGTACGTCTAAACATGTAGCCTCAAAAGAGAACCCACAGGAGAATTTTCTTTCGTCAAAATTTGTCAGAAAAGCACGTTTTATGAAATCCGGCATAGTGCTAAATGATCTTGTTTTTCCTAAACAACACGTCGTAACTGGAAAAGCTTTGGTGTTGTGTTTATGGGTAAGCGTGTAGCCTCAAAAGAGTAGGCACAGGAGAGTTTTCTCTCGAAAGAACATGTAAGCATACCATGTTATAAGGATGCTACACGCTTAGACATACACGCAACACCAAAGCTTTTTGAGTTACAACTTTTTGTTTAGGAAAAACAAGATAATTTCGCACGATGCGGGATTTCCTTAAATCGTGGTTTTCTGAAAAAATGTTGACTAAAGAAAATTCTCCTGTGGGTTCTCTTTTGAGGCTACACGTTTAGACGTACACGCCACACCAAATATTTCGAGTTACAACGTGTTGTTTAGGAGATACAAGCTAATTTTTACGATGCGTAATTTCTTCTCGTAAAGTGTTTACAATATATATGTATTTGTCTTTACTCTGCAACACTGTATTTCCTTATAACGTAGTATTCTTACATATTCTTTCGAGATAAAACTCTCCTGTGCATTTTCTTTTGAGGCTACACGCTTAGACATACACGCAACACCAAAGCTTTTCGAGTTACAACATGCTGTTTAGGAAAAACAAGATAATGTCGCACGATGCGGGATTTCCTTAAAACGTGGTTTTCAGACAAAATTTTATGAAAGAAAATTCTCCTGTGGGTTCTCTTTTGAGGCTACAAGTTTAGATGTACACGCCACACCAAATCCTTTCGAGTTACAACGTGTTGTTTAGGAGATACAACCTAATTTTGTACTATGCGTTATTTCTACTTTTAAATTTTTTCCAATACGTACCTATTTGTCTTTACTCTGCAACAATGTATTTCCTTATAACGTGGTATTCTTACATATTCTTTCGAGAGAAAAATGTCCTGAGCATTTCCTTTGAGGCTACACACTTAGACATACACGCAACACCAAAGCTTTTCGAGTTCCAACCTGTTGTTTAGGAAAAACAAGATAATTTCACATGATGCGGGATTTCCTTAAAACGTGGTTTTCTGACAAATTTTTACGAAAGAAAATTCTCCTGTGGGTTCTCTTTTGAGGCTACACGCTTAGAAGTACACGTCACACCAAATATTTTCGAGTTACAACGTGTGTTTAGGAGATACAAGCTAATTTTGAACGATGCGTTATTTCTTCTCGTAAGGTGTTTCCAATACTTACGTATTTGTCTTTACTCTGCAACACTGTATTTCCTTATAACGTGGTATTCTTACTTATTCCTTCAAGAGAAAACTCTCCTGTGCCTTCACTTTTGAGGCTACACGATTAGACATACACGCAACACCAAAGCTTTTTGAGTTACAACGTGTTGTTTTGGAAAAACAAGATAATTTCGCACGATGCGGGATTTCCTTAAAACGTGGTTTTCTGAAAAAATGTTGACTAAAGAAAATTCTCCTGTGGGTTCTCTTTTGAGGTTACACGTTAAGACATACACGCAACACCAAAGCTTTTCGAGTTACAACGTGCTGTTTGGGAGATACAAGCTAATTTTGTAAGATGCATTATTTCTCTTCATAAAGTGTTTCAAATAGGTACGTTTTTGTCTTTACTCTGCAACACTGTATTTCCTTATGAGGTGGTATTCTTACATATTATTTCGAGAGAAAACTCTCCTGTGTGTTCTCTTTTGAGGCTACACGCTTATACATACACGCAACACCAAAGCTTTTCGAGTTACAACATGTTGTTTAGGAAAAACAAGATAATTTCGCACGATGCGGGATTTCCTTAAAACGTGGTTTTCTGACAAATTTTGAAGAAAGAAAATTCTCCAGTGGGTTCTCATTTGAGGCTACACGTTTAGAAGTACACGTCACACCAAATCCTTTCGAGTTACAACATGTTGTTTAGGAGATACAATCTAATTTATGCGATGCGTTATATCATCTCGTAAAGTGTTTCCAATAAGTACATATTTGTCTTTACTCTGCAACACTGTATTTCCTGATAACGTGGTATTCTTACATATTCTTTCAAGAGAAAACTCTCCTGTGCCTTCTCTTTTGAGGCTACATGCTTACACATACAAAAAACACCAAAGCTTTTCGCGTTACAACGTGTTGATTAGGAAAAACAAGATAATTTCGCACGATGCGGGATTTCCTTAAAACGTGGTTTTCTGACAAATTTTGACGAAAGAAAATTCTCCAGTTGGTTCTCTTTTGAGGCTACACGTTTAGACGTACATGCCACACCAAATATTTTCGAGTTACAACGTGTTGTTTAGGAGATACAAGCTAATTTTGTACGATGCGTTATTTCTTCTCGTAAAGTGTTTACAATATATATGTATTTGTCTTTACTCTGCAACACTGTATTTCCTTATAACGTAGTATTCGTACATATTCTTTCGAGATAAAACTCTCCTGTGCATTCTCTTTTGAGGCTACACGCTTAGACATACACGCAACACCAAACTTTTCTAATTACAACATGTTGTTTAGGAAAAACAAGATAATTTCGCACGAAGCGGGATTTCCTTAAAACGTGGTTTTCTGACAAAATTTTACGAAAGAAAATTCTCCTATGGGTTCTCTTTTGAGGCTACAAGTTTAGATGTACACGCCACACCAAATCCTTTCGAGTTACAACGTGTTGTTTAGGAGATACAACCTAATTTTGTACTATGCATTATTTCTTCTTGTAAAGTGTTTCCAATACGTACGTATTTGTCTTTACTCTGCAACACTGTGTTTCCTTATAACGTGGTGTTCTTACATATTCTTTCGAGAGAAAACTGTCCTGTACGTTTTCTTTTGAGGCTACACACTTAGACATACACGCAACACCAAAGCTTTTCGAGTTCCAACGTGTTGTTTAGGAAAAACAAGATAATTTAACACGATGCGGGATTTCCTTAAAACGTGGTTCTCTGACAAATTTTTACAAAAGAAAATTCTCCTGTGGGTTCTCTTTTGAGGCTACACGTTTAGAAGTACACGTCACACCAAATCATTTCGAGTTACAACGTGTTGTTTAGGAGATACAAGCTAATTTTGTACGATGCATTATTTCTTCTCGTAAAGTGTTTCCAATACTTGTGTATTTGTCTTTACTCTGCAACACTGTATTTCCTTATAACGTGATATTCTTACTTATTCCTTCAAGAGAAAACTCTCCTGTGCCTTCTCTTTTGAGGCTACACGATTAGACATACACGCAACACCAAAGCTTTTTGAGTTACAACGTGTTGTTTTGGAAAAACAAGATAATTTCGCACGATGCGGGATTTCCTTAAAATGTGGTTTTCTGAAAAATTGTTGATTAAAGAAAATTATCCTGTGGGTTCTCTTTTGAGGCTACACGTTAAGACATACACGCAACACCAAAGCTTTTGGAGTTACAACGTGCTGTTTAGGAGATACAAGCTGATTTTGTAACATGCGTTATTTCACTTCGTAAAGTGTTTCCAATAGGTACGTATTTGTCTTTACTCTGCAACATTGTATTTCCTTATAAGGTGGTATTCTTACATATTCTTTCGAGAGAAAACTCTCCTGAGTGTTCTATTTTGAGGCTACACGCTTAGACATACACGCAACACCAAAGCTTTTCGAGTTACAACATGTTGTTTAGGAAAAACAAGATAATTTCGCACTATGCGGGATTTCCTTAAAACGTGGATTTCTGACAAATTTTGATGAAAGAAAATTCTCCTTTGCTTCTCTTTTGAGGCTACACGTTTAGAAGTACACGTCACACCAAATATTTTCGAGTTACAACGTGTTGTTTAGGAGATACAATCTAATTTTTGCGATGCGTTATTTCTTCTCGTAAAGTGTTTCCAATAAGTACGTATTTGTCTTTACTCTGCAACACTGTATTTCCTTATAACATAGTATTCTTGCATATTCTTTCGAGAGAAAACTCTCCTGTGCCTTCTCTTTTGAGGCTACACACTTAGACAGACACGCAACACGAAAGCTTTTCGAGTTACGACGTGTTGTTTAGGAAAAACAGGATAATTTCCCACGATACGGGATTTCCTCCAAACTTGGTTTTCTGACAAATTTTGACGAAAGAAAATTCTCCTGTGGGTTCTCTTTTGAGGCTACACGTTTAGACGTACACGCCACACCAAATCTTTTCGAGTTACAACGTGTTGATTAGGAGATACAAGCTAATTTTGTACGATGCGTTATTTCTTCTCTTAAAGTGTTTCCAATAAGTACGTATTTGTCTTTACTCTGCAACACTGTATTTCCTTTTAACGTGGTATGCTTACATATTCTTTCGAGAGATAATTCTCCTGTGCCTACTCTTTTGAGGCTACACGCTTACCCATACACGCAATACCAAAGCTTTTCGAGTTTCGACGTGTTGTTTCGGAAAAACAAGATCGTTTCACACGATGCTGGATTTCCTTAAAACGTGCTTTCCTGAAAAATTTTGACGAGAGAAAATTCTCCTGTGGGTTCTCTTTTGAGGCTACACGTTTAGACGTACACGCCACACCCAAACCTTTCGAGTTGCAACGTGTTGTTTAGGAGATACAAGCTAATTTTGTATGATGCTTTATTTCTTCTCGTAAAGTGTTTCCAATACGTACGTATTTGTCTTTACTCTGCAACATTGTATTTTCTTATAACGTGGTATTCTTACATATTCTTTCGAGAGAAAACTCTCCTGTGCCTTCTCTTTTGAGGGTACACGCTTAGGCATACAGGCAAAACCAAAGCATTTCGTGTTACAACATGTTGATTAGGAAAAATAAGATAATTTCTCACGATGCGGGATTTCCATAAAACGTGGTTTTCTGACAAATTTTGACGGAAGAAAATTCTCCTGTTGGTTCTCTTTTGAGGCTACACGTTTAGACGTACACGACACACCAAATCTTTTCGAGTTACAACGTGTTGTATAGGAGATACAAGCTAATTTTGTTAGAAGCGTTATTTCTTCTCGTAAAGTGTTTCCAATACGTATGTATTTGTCTTTACTCTGCAACACTGTATTTCCTTATAACGTGGTATTCTTACATATTCTTTTGAGAGAAAACTCTCCTGTACCTTCTATTTTGAGGCTACATACTTAGACATACACGCAACACCGAAGCTTTTCGAGTTACAACGTGTAGTTTAGGAGATACAAGCTAATTTTGTACGATGCGTTATTTCTTCTCATAAAGTGTTTCCAATACGTACGTTTTTGTCTTTACTCTGCAACACTGTATTTCCTTATAAGGTGGTATTCTTACATATTCTTTCGATAGAAAACTCTCTTGTGCATTCTCTTTTGAGGCTACAAACTTAGTCATACACGCAACACCAAAGCATTTAGCGTTACAACATGTTGATTAGGAAAAAAAAAGATACTTTCCTTAAAACGTGGTTTTCTGAAAAATTTTGACGAAAGGAAATTCTCCTGTGGGTTCTGTTTTGAGGCTACACATGTACACGTACACGCCCCACCAAATCCTTTCGAGTTACAACGTGCTGTTTAGGAGATACAAGCTAATTTTGTATGATACGTTATTTCTTTTCGTAAAGTGTTTCCAATAGAGTACGTATTTGTCTTTGCTCTGAGACACTGTGTTTCCTAATAAAGTGGTATTCTTACATATTCTTTCCATAGAAAACTCACCTGTGCGTTCTCCTTTGAGGCTACACGCTTTGACATACATGCAACACCAAAGCTTTTCGCATTACAACGTGTTGATTAGGAAAAATAAGATAATTTCGCAGGATGCGGGATTTCCTTAAAACGTGGTTTTCTGACAATTTTGACGAAAGAAAATTCTCCTGTGGGTTCTCTTTATAGGCTACACGTTTAGACGTACACGCCACACCAAATCTTTTCGAGTTACAACGTGTTGTTTAGGAGATACAAGTTAATTTTGTTTTTTTCGTCAAAATTTGTCAGAAAACCACGTTTTAAGGAAATCCCGCATCGTGCGAAATTAACTTTTTTTTTCCTAAACAACACGTTTTAACAGGAAAAGCTTTGCTGTTGCGAGTATATCTAAGCATGTAGCCTCAAAAGAGATCGCACATGAGAGTTTGCTCTCGAAAGAATATGTAAGAATACCACGTTATAAGGAAATACATTGTTGCAGAGTAAAGACAAATACATACGTATTGGAAACACTTTACAAGAAGAAATAACGCCTCGTACAAAATTAGCTTGTATCGCCTAAACAACACTTTGTAACTCGAAAAAATTTGGTGCGGCATGTACGTCTAAACGTGTAGCCTCAAAAGAGAACCAACAGGAGAATTTTCTGTCGTCCAAATTTGTCAGAAAACAACGTTTTAAGGAAATCCCGCATCGTGCGAAATTATCTTGTTTTTCCTAAACAAAGTGTTATAACTCGAAAAGCTTTGGTGTTGCGTGTATGTCTAAGCATGTAGCCTCAAAAGAGAAGGCACAGGAGAGTTTTCTCTTGAAAGAATATGTAATAATACCACGTTATAAGGATATACAGTATTGCAGAGTAAAGACAAATACGTATTGGAAACACTTCACTAGAAGAAATAACGCATCTTACAAAATTAGCTTGCATCTCCTAAACAACACGTTGTAACTCGAAAAGATTTGGTGTGGCCTGTACGTTTAAATATGTAGCCTCAAAGGAGAAATCACAGGAGAATTTTCTTTCATCAAAATTTGTCAGAAAACCACGTTTTAAGGAAATCCCAAATCGTGCGAAATTATCTTGTTTTTCCTAAACAACACATCGTATCTCGAAAAGCTTTGGTGTTGCGTGTATGTCTAAGCGTGTAGCCTCAAAACAGAAGGCGCAGGAGAGTTTTCTCTCGAAAGAATATGTAAGAATACCACATTATAAGGAAATACAGTGTTGCAGCGTAAAGACAAACATGTACGTATTGGAAAGACTTTACAAGAAGAAATAACGCATCATAAAAATTAGCTTGTATCTCTTAAACTACACGTTGTAACTTGAAAAGATTTGGTGTAGCTTGTATGTCTAAACGTGTAGCCTCAAAAGAGAACCCACAGGAGAATTTTCTTTCGTCAATTTTTTTTCAGAAAACCACGTTTTAAGGAAATCCCGCAACATGTGAAATTTTCTTGTTTTTCCTAAACAACACGTTGTAACTCGAAAAGCTTTGGTGTTCTGTATATGTCTAAGCGTGCAGCCTCAAAAGAGAAGTCACAGGAGAGTTTTCTCTAGAAAGAATATGTAATAATACCACGTTATATGGAAATACAGTGTTGCAGAGTAAAGACATATAGGTACATGTTGGAAACACTTTATGAGAAGAAATAACGCATCGTAAAAAATTAGCTTGTATCTCCTAAACAACACGTTGTAACTCGAAAAGCTTTGGTGTTAAGTGTATATTTAAGCGTGTAGCTTCAAAAGAGAACACACAGGAGAGTTTTCTCTCGAAAGAATATGTAAGAATACCACATTATTATTAAATACAGTGCTGCAGAGTAAAGACAAATATGTATATATTGGAAACACTTTACGAGAAGAAATAACGCATCGTACAAAATTAGCTTGTAACTCCTAAACAACACGTTGTACTCGAAAATATTTGGTGTGGCATGTACGTCTAAACGTGTAGCCTCAAAAGAGAACACACAGGAGAAATTTCTTTCGTCAAAATTTGTCACAAAACAAAGTTTTGATGAAATCCCGCATCGTGAGAAATTATCTTGTTTTTCCTAATCAACAAGTTGTAACTCGAAAAGCTTTGGTGTTGCGTGTATGTCTAAGCGTGTAGCCTCAAAAGAGAAGGCACAGGAGAGTTTTCTCTTGAAAGAATACGTAAGAATACCACGTTATAAGGAAATACAGTGTTGCAGAGTAAAGACAAATACGTACCTATTGGAAACACTTAAACTTTACGAGAATAAAAAATGCATCGTAAAAAATTAGCTTGTATCTCATAAACAACACGTTGTAACTCGAAAAGATTTGGTGTGGCGTGTACGTCTAAACGTGTAGCCTCAAAAGAGAACCCACAGGAGAATTTTCTTTCGTCAAAATTTGTCAGAAAACCACGTTATAAGGAAATCCCGCATTGTGCGAAATTATCTTGTTTTTCCTAAACAACACATTGTAACTCGAAAATCTTTGGTGTTGCGTGTATGTCTAAGCGTGTAGCCTCAAAAGAGAAGGCACAGGAGAGTTTTCTCTCGAAAGAATATGTAAGAATACCATGTTATAAGGAAATACAGTGTTGCAGAGTAAAGACAAATACTTATGTATTGGAAACACTTTAAGAGAAGAAATAACGCATCTTAAAAAATTAGGTGATATCTCCTAAACAACACGTTGTAACTCAAAAAGATTTCGTGTGGCATGTACGTCTAAACGTGTAGCCTTCAAAAGAGAACCCACAGGAGAATTTTCTTTTGTCAAAATTTGTCTGAAAACCACGTTTTAAGGAAATCCAGCTTCGCGCGAAATTATCTTGTTTTTCCTAAACAACACGTTGTAACCCGAAACGCTTTGGTGTTGCCTGTATGTCTAAGCGTGTAGCTTCAAAAGAGAAGGCACAGGAGAGTTTTCTCTCAAAAGAATATGTAAGAATACCACGTTATAAGGAAATACAGTGTTGCAGAGTAAAGAGAAGTATGTATGTACTGGAAACACTTTACGAGAAGAACTAACGCATCTTACAAAATTAGGTTGTATCTCCTAAACAACACGTTGTAACTCGAAAAGATTTGGTGTGGCGTGTATGTCTAAACGTGTAGCCTCAAAAGAGAGCCCACAGGAGAATTTTCTTTTGTCAATATTTGTCAGAAAACCACGTTTTAAGGAAATCCCGCATCGGGCGAAATTATCTTGTTTTTCCTAAACAACATGTTGTAACTCGAAAAGCTTTCGTATTGCGTGTATGTCTAAGAGTGTAGCCTCAAACGAGAAGGCACAGGAGAGTTTTCTCTCAAAAGAATATGTAAGAATAACACGTTATAAGGAAATACAATGTTGTAGAGAAAAGACAAATACGTACATATTGGAAACACTTAAACTATACGAGAAGAAATAATGCATCGTACAAAATTAGTTTGTATCTCCTAAACAGCACGTTGTAACTCGAAAAGATTTGGTGTGGCGTGTACGTCTAAACGTGTAGCCTCAAAGAGAACGCACAGGAAAATTTTCATTCATCAAAATTTGTCAGAAACCACGTTTTAAAGAAATCCCGCATTGTGCGAAATTATCTTATTTTTCCTAAACAACATGTTATAAATCGAAAAGCTTTGGTGTTGCGTTTATGTCTAAGCATGTAGCCTCAAAAGAGAAGGCACAGGAGAGTTTTCTCGAAAGAATATGTAAGAATACCACGTTATAAGGAAATGCTGTGTTGCAGAGTAAAGACAAATACGTACATATTGGAAACACTTTACAAGAAGAAATAACCCATCGTACAAAATTAGCTTGTATCTCCTAAACTACACGTTGTAACTCGAAAAGATTTGGTGTGGCGTGTACGTCTAAACGTGTAGCCTCAAATGAGAACCCACTGGAGAATTTTCGTTCTTCAAATTTTTTTTAGAAAACCACGTTTTAAGGAAATCACGCATCGTGTGAAATTATCTTGTTTTTCCTAAACAACAAATTTTAACTCGAAAAGCTTTGTTGTTGCGTGTATGTCTAAGCGAGTAGCATCAAAAAAGAAGAGGCACAGGAGAGTATTCTCTCGAAAGAATACATAAGAATACCACATTATATGGAAATACAGTGTGGCAGAGTAAAGACAGATACATACATAGTGGAAACACTTTACAAGAAGAAATAACGCATCGTACAAAATTAGGTTGTATCTCTTAAACAGCACTTTGTAACTCGAAAAGATTTGGTGTGGCGTGTACATCTAAACGTGTAGCCTCAAAGGAGAACCCACAGGAGAATTTTCTTTCGTCAAAATTTGTCAGAAAACCACGTTTAAGGAAATCCCGCATCGTGTGAAATTATCTTGTTTTTCCTAAAGAACACGTTGTAACTCGAAAAGCTTTGGTGTTGCGTGTATGTCTAAGATTGTAGCCTCAAAAGAGAAGGCAAAGGAGAGTTTTCTCTCAAAAGAATATGTAAGAATACCACGTTATAAGGAAATACAGTGTTGCAAAGTAAAGACAAATACGTACATTTTGGAAATATTTTACGAGAAGAATTAACGCCTCGTTCAAAATTAGTTTGTATCTCCTAAACAACACGTTGTAACTCGAAAAGATTTGGAGTGGCTTGTACATCTAAACGTGTAGCCTCAAAAGAGAACCCACAGGAGAATTTTCGTTCATCAAAATTTGTCAGAAAACCACGTTTTAAGGAAATCCGGCATCGTGCGAATTTATCTTGTTTTTCCTAATCAACACGTTGTAACACAAAATGCTTTGGTTTTGCGTGTATGTCTAAGCGCGTAGCCTCAAAAGAAAAGGCACAGGAGAGTTTTCTCTCGAAAGAATATGTAGGAATACCACGTTATAAGGAAATATAGTGTTGCAGAGTAAAGACAAATATGTACCTATTGGAAACACTTAAAATTTACGAGAATAAAAAATGCATCGTAAAAAATTAGCTTGTATCTCATAAACAGCACATTGTAACTCGAAAAGATTTGGTGTGGCGTGTATGTCTAAACATGTAGCCTCAAAAGAGAACCCACAGGAGAATTTTCTTTCATCAAAATTTGTCAGAAAACCAAGTTTTAAGGAAATCCCGCATCGTGCGAAATTATCTTGTATTTCCTAAACAACATGTTGTAACTCAAAAGCTTTGGTGTTGCGTGTATGTCTAAGCGTGTAGCCTCAAAAGAGAAGGCACAGGAGAGTTTTCTCTCGAAAGAATATGTAAGAATACCACGTTATAAGGAAATACAGTTTTGCAGAATAAAGACAAATACGTACCTATTGGAAACACTTAAAGTTTATGAGAAGAAATAACGCATCTTAAAAAATTAGCTTGTATCTCCTAAACAACACATTGTAACTCGAAAAGACTTGGTGTGGCGTGTACATCTAAACGTGGAGCCTCAAAAGAGAACCTACAGGAGAATTTTCTTTCGTCAAAATTTGTCAGAGAACCACGTTTTAAGGAAATCCCATATCGTGCGAAATTATCTTATTTTTCCTAAACAACATGTTGTAACATGAAAAGCATTGGTGTTGTGAGTATGTCTTAGCATGTAGCCTCAAAGGAGAACGCACAGGAGAGTTTTGTCTCGAAAAAACATGTAAGAATACCACGTTATAAGGAAATCGAATGTTTCAGAGTAAAGACAAATACATACTTATTGGAAACACGTTCCGAGAAAAATAACGCATCGTAAAAATTAGCTTGTATCTCCAAAACAACACGTTGTAACTCGAAAAGATTTGGTGGGGCGTGTACGTCTAAACGTGTAGCCTCAAAAGAGAACCCACAGGATAATTTTCTTTCGTCAAAATTTGTCAGAAAACCATGTTTTAAGGTAATCCCGCATCGTGCGAAATTATCTTGTTTTTCCTAATCAACATGTTGTAACTCGAAAAGCTTTGGTGTTGTGTGTATGTCTAAGCGTGTAGCCTCAAAAGAGAAGGCACAGGAGAGTTTTCTCTCAAAGAATATGTAAGAATACCACGTTATAAAGAAATACAGTTTTGCAGAGTAAAGACAAATATGTATGCATTGGAGAAACTTTAGGAGTAGAAATAACGCATCGTACAAAATTAGCTTGTATCTCCTAAACAACACGTTGTAACTCGAAAATATTTGGTATGGCGTGTATGTCTAAACATGTAGCATCAAAAGAGAACCCACAGGAGAATTTTCATTCGTCAAAATTTGTCAGAAAACCACGTTTTAGGGAAATCCTGCATCGTGACAAATTATCTTGTTTTGCCTAAACAACACGTTGTAATTCGAAAAGCTTTGGTGTTGCGTGTATGTCTAACCGTGTAGCCTCAAAAGAGAAGGCACAGGAGAGTTTTCTTTCGAAAGAATATGTAAGAATACCACGTAAATAGGAACTACAGTGTTGCAGAGTAAAGACAAGTACATACGTATTGGAAACACTTTAGGAGAAGAAATAACGCATCGTAAAAAATTAGCTTGTATCTCCTAAACAACACGTTGTAACTCGAAAATATTTGGTGTGGCGTGTGCGTCTAAACGTGTAGCATCAAAAGAGAACCCACAGGAGAATTTTCTTTCGTCAAAATTTATCAGAAAACCACGTTTTAAGGAAATCCCGCATCGTGCGAAATTATCTTGTTTTTCCTAAACAAAACATCGTAACTCGAAAAGCTTTGGCGTTGCTTGTATATCTAATCGTGTAGCCTCAAAAGAGAAGGCACAGGAGAGTTTTCTCTCGAAAGAATATGTAAGAATACCACGTTATAAGGAAGTACAGTGTTGCAGAGCAAAGACAAATACGTACGTTTTGGAAACATTTTAGGAGAAGAAATAATGCTTCGTACAAGCTTGTATCTCCTAAACAACACGTTTTAACTCGAAATGATTTGGTGTGGCGTGTACGTCTAAACGTGTAGCCTCAAAAGAGAACCCACAGGAGAATTTTCTTTCTTCAAAATTTGTCAGAAATCCACGTTTTAAGGAAATCTCGCATCGTGCGAAATTATCTTGTTTTTCCTAATCAACACGTTGTAACTCGAAAAGATTTGGTGTTGCGTGTATGTCTAAGCGTGTAGCCTCAAAAGAGAAGGCACAGGAGAGTTTTCTCTCAAAAGAATATGTAAGAATACCACGTTATAAGGAAATACAGTGTTGCAGAGTAAAGACAAATACTTACTTATTGGAAACACTTAAACTTTATGAGAAGAAATAACTTATCATACAAATTT